>NW_023270921.1:2241081-2465881 GCF_011800145.1 Mirounga leonina
AAGGAAGGAAGGAAGGAAGGAAGGAAGGAAGGAAGGAAGGAAGGAAGGAAGGAAGGAAGGAAGGAAGGAAAAGGAAAGAAAAAAAGGTGACTAACCAATTACAAATGCCCTAAAAATAACAACAGCTCATAGTTAGGCACAAGGATAGCATGACACATTTTTAATATCCTTCCTCCAAAACAAGAGGTACAATGGCATGCCATCCTCTTAATATCCAGTAATAGTGCTCTATCAAATAAAGGAAGTGAGATTTATTTAGCATGATTTAGTTTCTGCTGAAACTATGGGCTTTATGATAATTAACGTTTTGCTTTTGGAGTGTGTCCAAAGCCTTAGTTTATCGGTCTGTCTAGGATTTTGTCTTGGACTGTCTTGTTATTTTCTCACATCTAGCAAAGTGTTTTTTTCCCAGTGGCAGATTATCTGCTAGTAACTCAGCATCATTTTCTCCCTTGTATATTTTCAACTCTTTTTTTTTTGAAGTTTAAATTCAATTAATTAACATACTGTGTATTATTAGTTTCAGAGGTAGTGTTTAGTGATTCATCGGTTGCATATAATACCCAGTGCTCATTACATCAAGTGCTCTCCTTAATGTCCATCACCCAATTAACCCATCCCCTCACCCCCTTCTCTCCAGCAACCCTCAGTTTGTTTCCTATTGTAAGAGTCTCTTTTGGTTGGTCTCCCTCTCTGATTTTGTCTTATTTTATTTTTTCCCTCCCTTCCCCTATAAGCCTTTGTTTTGTTTCTTAAATTCCACATATGAGTGAAATCATATGAGAATTGTCTTTCTCTGGTTGACTTATTTTGCTTAGCATAATACCTTAATCAGAAGACCCAGAAACCTAGGAACTATATTTCCCACAATCCCTGCCAAGAGTTTCCACCTTAGACAAGAGGCACTCATGTGGAATTTAGGAGGGAAAAAAAAGGAAGCAGAAGCCATATTTTTGGTCCTCAGGAGGCTGGCGTATAAAACCCAGGGACTTCAACAGACATGAGATTATAGCAGTCTCTACTTATTTCCCTAAAAACCACCCTTTTTGGTGATAGAGACAGCTGTGATCATTGTCAGCAAGTGCCTGCAATTTCTTCAATTTCCTGACATCCTAAAAGCATCAAACCTGAAGTAACCTCTCCTGCCCTTATAAGCACTTGATTTCTATTTTGAATTCTTTAATGCTTGAAATTCGCAGAGTGATTTCTGTGTTCCTAATAAATTGCCTATTTAAAACAATGGGAGAGACAGTATGGCATGGTGATTAACAGCCTGGGCTGGCTTGCTTGCTTTGCTTGCTTTCTCTCTCTCTCTCTCTCTCTTTCTTTCAGAGTTCTTCCATCAGAAACTTTGTTTTGTAGTGAGTCAAAAGACATTTAGGACTGGTCAAGAGTAGGTGAGAGTGGCTATTTATATAAGGAGGAAATGTCACAAACTAATTTTATTAGCAGTCATGGTGAAGATATTCAGTCTTTCACAGGCAAACAGAAACATGACATTTAAGAAAAGTCACTTTTTCTTACAACATGGACATTTTTGATGCAGATATAGGTGAATTACTGCCAGATTCTACTTAAAATGCCAAGAACACCCAGAGAATTGTTAGCTGGGTATTTCAGTGTCACTCCTATGCAAGTAACATTCTTCTCTGGAGTGTTAGACTTAAGTCTTCATTCAGTGCTTGGAAAAACAAAAATTACAGGAAGTTTCAGAGGAATCGGGACAGACAACATGATGATTCACTGTCATTTAATTTTACTTTCCATTCTCAAATTCCCATTCTAAAAAGCAAAACATAAGTGAGACTTTGTGTCCCCCCCGCAACATTTATCATCTTTGCACATTAAGAAAAGAAAAACTGCAAAATGTGAAGGCAAATGGCTTACAAAGAGAACTGAACAAAATAACTTTTTTTAATGTTTTTTATTGTTATGTTAATCCCCATACATTACATCATTAGTTTTAGATGTAGTGTTCCATGATTCATTGTTTGTGCATAACACCCAGTGCTCCATGCAGAACGTGCCCTCCTCAATACCCATCACCAGGCTAACCCATCCTCCCACCCCCCTCCCCTCTAGAACCCTCAGTTTGTTTTTCAGAGTCCATCGTCTCTCATGGTTCGTCTACCCCTCCAATTTCCCCCCCTTCATTCTTCCCCTCCTGCTACCTTCTTCTTTTTTTTTTTTCTTAACATATATTGCATTATTTGTTTCAGAGGTACAGATCTGAGATTCAACAGTCTTGCACAATTCACAGCACTTACCAGAGCACATACCCTCCCCAATGTCTATCACCCAGTCACCCCATCCCTCCCACCCCACCCCCCACTCCAGCAACCCTCAGTTTGTTTCCTGAGATTAAGAATTCCTCATATCAGTGAGGTCATATGATACATGTCTTTCTCTGTTTGACTTATTTCGCTCAGGATAATACCCTCCAGTTCCATCCACGTCGTTGCAAATGGCAAGATCTCATTCCTTTTGATGGCTGCATAATATTCCATTGTGTGTGTATACCACCTCTTGTTTATCCATTCATCTGTCGATGGACATCTTGGCTCTTTCCATAGTTTGGCGATTGTGGACATTGCTGCTATAAACATCGGGGTGCACGTACCCTTTCGGATCCCTACTTTTGTATCTTTCGGGTAAATACCCAGTAGTGCAATTGCTGGATCATACAGTAGCTCTATTTTCAACTTTTTGAGGAACCTCCATACTGTTTTGCAGAGTGGCTGCACCAGCTTGCATTCCCACCAACAGTGTAGGAGGGTTCCCCTTTCTCCGCATCCCCGCCAACATCTGTCATTTCCTGACTTGTTAATTTTAGCCTTTCTGACTGATGTGAGGTGGTATCTCATTGAGGTTTTGATTTGGATTTCCCTGATGCCGAGCGATATTGAATACTTTTTCATGTGTCTGTTGGCCATTTGGATGTCTTCTTTGGAAAAATGTGTTCATGTCTTCTGCCCATTTCTTGATTGGATTCTTTGTTCTTTGGGTGTTGAGTTTGATGAGTTCTTTATAGATTTTGGATACTAGCCCCTTATCTGGTATGTCATTTGCAAATATCTTCTCCCATTCTGTCGGTTGTCTTTTGGTTTTGTTGACTGTTTCCTTTGCTTTGCAAAAGATTTTTATCTTGATGAAGTCCCAATAGTTCCTTTTTGCCCTTGCTTCCCTTGCCTTTGGCGATGTTTCTAGGAAGAAGTTGCTGTGGCTGAGGTCGAAGAGGTTGCTGCCTGTGTTCTCCTTTAGGATTTTGGATGGACTCCTGTCTCACATTTAGGTCTTTCACCCATCTTGAGTCTATTTTTGTGTGTGGTGTAAGGAAATGGTCCAGTTTCATTCTTCTGCATGTGGATGTCCAATTTTCCCAACACCATTTGTTGAAGAGACTGTCTTTTTTCCATTGGACATTCTTTCCTGCTTTGTCAAAGATGAGTTGACCATAGAGTTGAGGGTCCATTTCTGGGCTCTCTATTCTGTTCCATTGATCTATGTGTCTGTTTTTGTGCCAGTACCATACTGTCGTGATGATGACAGCTTTGTAATAGAGCTTGAAGTCCAGAATTGTGATGCCACTGGCTTTGCTTTTCTTTTTCAATATTCCTCTGGTTATTTGGGGTCTTTTCTGGTTCCATACAAATTTTAGGATTATTTGTTCCATTTCTTTGAAAAAAGTGGATGGTATTTTGATGGGGATTGCACTGAATGTGTAGCTTGCTCTAGGTAGCCTAGACATCTTCCCAATATTTGTTCTTCCAATCCATGAGCATGGAACGTTTTTCCATTTCTTTGTGTCTTCCTCAATTTCTTTCATGAGTATTTTATAGTTTTCTGAGTACAGATCCTTGGCCTCTTTGGTTAGATTTATTCCTAGGTATCTTATGGTTTTGGGTGCAATTGTAAATGGGATTGACTCCTTAATTTCTCTTTCTTCTGTCTTGTTGTTGGTGTATAGGAATGCCACTGATTTCTGTGCATTGATTTTATATCCTGCCACTTTACTGAATTCCTTTATGAGTTCTAGCAGTTTTGGGGTGGAGTCTTTGGGGTTTTCCACATAAAGTATCATATCATCTGCAAAGAGTGAGAGTTTGACTTCTTCTTTGCCGATTTGGATGCCTTTTATTTCGTTTTGTTGTCTAATTGCTGTGGCTAGGACTTCCAATACTATGTTGAATAGCAGTAGTGATAGTGGACATCCCTGCCGCATTCCTGACCTTAGGGGGAAAGCTCTCAGTTTTTCCCCATTGAGAATGATATTCGCTGTAGGTGTTTCATAGATGGCTTTTATGATATTGAGGTATGTACCCTCTATGCCTATACTCTGAAGAGTTTTGATCAAGAAAGGATGCTGTGCTTTGTCAAATGCTTTTTCTGCATCTATTGAGAGGATCATATGATTCTTGTTCTTTCTTTTGTTAATGTATTGTATCATGTTGATTGATTTGCAGATGTTGAACCAACCTTGCAGCCCAGAGATAAATCCCACTTGGTCGTGGTGAATAATCCTTTTAATGTACTGTTGGATCCTATTGGCTAGTATTGTGGTGAGAATTTTTGCATCCATGTTCATCAGGGATATTGGTCTGTAATACTCCTTTTTGATGGGGTCTTTGTCTGGTTTGGGGATCAAGGTAATGCTGGCCTCATAAAATGAGTTTGGAAGTTTTCCGTCCATTTCTATTTTTTGGAACAGTTTCAGAAGAATAGGTATTAATTCTTCTCTAAATGTTTGGTAGAATTCCCCTGGGAAGCCATCTGGCCTTGGGCTTTTGTTTTTTGGGAGATTTTTGATGACTGCTTCAATTTCCTTAGTGGTTATAGGTCTGTTCAGGTTTTCTATTTCTTCCTGGTTCAGTTTTGGTAGTTGATACATCTCTAGGAATGCATCCATTTCTTCCAGATTATCTAATTTGCTGGCATAGAGTTGCTCATAATATGTTCTTAAAATTGTTTGATTTCTTTGGTGTTGGTTGTGATCTCTCCTCTTTCATTCATGACTTTGTTGATTTGGGGCATTTCTCTTTTCTTTTTGATAAGTCTGGCCAGGGGTTTATCCATCTTGTTAATTCTGTCAAAGAACCAGCTCCTAGTTTCATTGATCTGTTCTACTGTTCTTTTGGTTTCTATTTCATTGATTTCTGCTCTGATCTTTATTATTTTCTTCTCCTGCTGGGTTTAGGCTTTAGTTGCTGTTCTTTCTCCAGCTCCCCTAGGTGTAGGGTTAGGTTGTGTACTTGAGACCTTTCTTGTTTCTTGAGAAAGGATTGTATTGCTATATACTTTCCTCTTAGGACTGCCTTTGCTGCATCCCAAAGATTTTGAATAGTTGTGTTTTCATTTTCATTGGTTTCCATGAATTTTTTTAATTCTTCTTTAATTTCCTGGTTGACCCATTCATTCTTCAGTAGGATGCTCTTTAGCCTCCATGTATTTGAGTTCTTTCTGACTTTCCTCTTGTGATTGAGTTCTAGTTTCAAAGCATTGTGGTCTGAAAATATGCAGGGAATGATCCCAATCTTTTGGTACCGGTTGAGACCTGATTTATGACCTAGGATGTGATCTATTCTGGAGAATGTTCCATGGGCACTAGAGAAGAATGTGTATTCTGTTGCTTTGTTATGGAATGTTCTGAATATGTCTGTGAAGTCCATTTGGTCCAGTGTGTCATTTAAAGTCTTTATTTCCTTTGTGATCTTTTGCTTAGACGATCTGTCCATTTCAGTGAGGGGGGTGTTAAAGTCCCCCACTATTATTGTATTATTGTCAATGTGTTTCTTTGATTTTGTTATTAATTGGCTTATATAATTGGCTGCTCCCATGTTAGGGGCATAGATATTTACAATTGTTAGATCTTCTTGTTGGATAGATCCTTTAAGTATGATATAGTGTCCTTCCTCATCTCTTATTACAGTCTTTGGTTTAAAATCTAATTTGTCTGATATAAGGATTGCCACCCCAGCTTTCTTTTGGTGTCCATTAGCATGGTAAATGGTTTTCCACCCCCTCACTTTAAATCTGGCAGTGTCTTTGGGTCTAAAATGAGTCTCTTGCAGACAGCATATCGATGGGTCTTGTTTTTTAATCCAATCTGATAGCCTCTGTCTTTTGATTGGGGCATTTAGTCCATTTACATTCAGGGTAACTATTGAAAGATAGGAATTTAGTGCCATTGTATTGCCTGTAAGGTGACTGTTACTGTATATTGTCTGTGTTCCTTTCTGGTCTATGTTGCTTTTAGGCTCTCTCTTTGCTTAGAGGACCCCTTTCAAGATTTCTTGTAGGGCTGGTTTCGTGTTTGCAAATTCCTTTAGTTTTTGTTTGTCCTGGAAGCTTTTTATCTCTCCTTCAATTTTCAGTGACAGCCGAGCTGGATATAGTATTCTTGGCTGCATATTTTTCTCATTTAGTGCTCGGAATATATCCTGCCAGTCCTTTCTGGCCTGCCAGGTCTCTGGGGATAGGTCTGTTGCCAGTCTAATGTTTCTACCCTTGTAGGTTACATATCTCTCCTCCCAAGCTGCTTTCAGGATTTTCTCTTTGTCTCTGAGACTCGTAAGTTTTACTATTAGATGTCGGGGTGTTGACCTATTTTTATTGATTTTGAGAGGGGTTCTCTGTGCTTCCTGGATTTTGATGCCTGTTTCTTTGCTATAATTTGCTCCAGTATACCTTCTGCCCCTCTCTCTCTTTCTTCTTCTTCTGGCATCCCAATTATTCTAATGTTGTTTCATCTTATGGTGTTGCTTATCTCTCGAATTCTGCCCTCGTGATCCAGTAGTTGTTTATCTCTCTTTTTCTCAGCTTCTTTATTTTCCATCATTTGGTCTTCTATATCACTGATTCTCTCTTCTGCCTCATTTATTCTAGCAGTTAGTGCCCCCATATTTGATTGCACCTCATTACTAGTCTTTTTGATTTTGACTTGGTTAGATTTTAGTCTTTTACTTCTCCAGAAAGGGTTTCTCTAATAACTTCCATGCTTTTTTCAAGCCCAGCTAGTATCTTTAAAGTGATGATTCTGAACTCTAGGTCTGACATCGTACTAATGTCCGTATTGAGTAGGTCCCTGGCAGTCGGTACTACCTCTTGTTCTTTTTGTTGAGGTGATTTTTTCCATCTTGTCATTTTGTGCAGAGGAGAATAGATTAATGAGAGAACAAAATGCTAGCAGGGTAACAACATCCCCAGAAAATATACTCTAAACAAATCAGAAAAGACCTGAAGCAGTGGGAAAAGAAAGGGAAAGAGAGAAAAAAGAAAAAGAAAAAGAGAAAGATAAAAACAAACAAAAACAGAACAAAACAAAACAAAACAAAAACAGAATGTGATCAAATATGATCAGGCTGGTCTATGGATCAGTGCCACACACTAGATTTTGGGTGTACTTTGGTCTGTTAGAAGAAAGTGCCTCCCAAAATTTTAAAGAAAGAAAAACTTATATATGTACAAAAATAAGTGTTGATATGATGAAGGGATGGAATATGACTGTAAAGATGGAAATTATAAACAATTTTATAAAAGGAATTGATAAGAAGTTGTTTGAAAAAAGAAAGAAGAGGATTTAAAAAAAAAAAAAGAAAAAAAAGGGAGAGAATGTGATCAGGCAGGGGAGTAGAAAAAAACCATACAGTAGAGATTTAGGGTATATTTTGATCTGTTAGAAGAAACTATCTCAAAATTTTGAAGAGAGAACAACTTATATATATATGCCAAAAATATGGGTAACTACTATGAAGGGATAGAATATGACTCTAAAAATGAAAAATAAAAATGTTTTTTAAAAAAGGGATTGATAAAATGTTGGTTGAAAAAGGGAAAAAGAGAAATTAAAAAAAAAAAAAGAAAAAAGACAGTTAAAAAAAAATTAACTTTGAAAGACAAAAGAATCATGGTAAAAAAGCCATGAATTCTATGTGCAGTATTCCCCTAGCGCTGGAGTTCTGCCATTCTCATTGATCGGTAAACTTGGTCTTGGCCGGCTGTTCTCGCTGATCTTCTGGGGGAGGGGCCTGTTGCCGTGGTTCCCAAATGTCTTTGCCAGAGGTGGAATTGCCCCACCCTTGCCCGGTCCGGGCTAAGTAATCTGCTTGGGTTTGCTCTCCAGAGCTTTTGTTTCCTACAAGCTTTCCATACAGCTTTGGAGGATGAGAGTGAAAGGGCAGCCTCCCAGTCTCCACCCCAGAGGAGCTGAGAACTCAGGCCCCACTCCTCAGTGAGCCCCCAGAGAAAAGCAGTCAATCATTCCCATCTCCCCGGTCTCCGGCCACACTCTGTGCTCACCCGGCCTGTGACCGCGCGTTTCTATCTCTGGCACCCGACCCCGTGTGGAGTCTCCAAACCCAGCAGATCCCTGTGGTGCGCTCCTGCACCTCTCCTCCCGGGGGAGGAAGGGGAGTCTCCCCGGATCTGCCGCTCGTTGGATCCCTGCTGGAGAAGCAGTGGCCCGACTGTGCTGCGGATCACGGTTTATGACAACCCCGAGCTGAGAGCCCACGCCTCGGCTCCGTCTCTGCAGCCGGCTTCCCCTATCCAATACCTGGGAGCTCTGCCACACTCAGGCACCCCCCGGTCTTTCTGTGACCCTGAGGGTCCTGAGACCACACTGTCCCACGAGGGTTCCACCCCCCATTTAGCCACCAGAGCGACGTCCCTCAGCGGAGCCAACTTCTACAAGTTCTGATTTTGTGCTCCGCAGCTCTATCACTGGCCAGAAGAGGCCTACGGAGGCCTCTCCCCCGCCATCTAACCTCCCGAATATCCCCTCGGATTCACTTCTCCGCACGTCCTACCTTCCAGAAAGTGGTTGCTTTTCTGTTCAGAGAGTTGTTGCTATTCTTTTCTTCGATCTCCTGTTGAGTTTGTAGGTGTTCAGAATGGTTTGATCCCTATCCAACTGAATTCCTGAGAGGAGACGAAATCCAAGTCTCCTACTCCTCCGCCATCTTGCTCCACCCCCCAAAATAACTTATTTAAAAAGACCATGGTACATTTGGTGGTTTGGGTTTGCTAGTGTTCATTTCCTCCCTAAACATCATTTTCTGCTAATCTTCTTGCATATTCTATAAAGGAATTTTCTTTTCAAAAAAGAAAACGAGTATTAAGAATCAAAACACCAAGAAGTAAACTTTTTTTAATTGAAGTATAATTGACATACAATATCCTGTTAGTTTCAGGTGTATATCATAATGATTTGATATTTTTACACATTATAAAATAATCCCCACAATAAGTCTAGTTACCATCTCTCACCATACAAAGTTATTACAATATTATTGCCTATATTTCCTGTGCTATACAGTATATCACCATGACTTAGTCTTCTTATAACTGGAAGTTTGTGCCTCTTAATCCCCTTTACCTCTTTCACTCACCCACCCCACACACCCCTCTCCACTCTGGTAACAGTTTACTTCCTGTATCTATGAGCTTTTTGCTGAAGCAGCAAACTGTATTTCTTGCTATTTGGTTATTTATTTTTATTCTTCTCTCAAATTAAATGAAAGCTAACATAGCATATTAGATTTGCCTGCCTTTTTTTCCTTTTCCTTTTTCTTTTTTTTTTTTTTTAAGTAGGCTCCATGCCCAGTGTGGGGCTTGAACTCACAACCCTGAGATCAAGAGTCACACGCTCTACTGGCTGAGCCAGCCAGGCTCCCCTGCCTGATTATTTTTAAATAAAAATTGTAGTTGTTGAATTTTATACTTCTTTGGACTAAGGCGTGATATATGTTTTGTGTCCATTGTTCCTAAAATAGCCACGTAGAAGAATCACACTTACTTAACTTGTAACAGATATTTATTACCTACCTACAAGATTCAAGAAATGGTTATGGTTACAGCTTCTGGGTTGGATACAAATAAGAATAAGCCATAATTCTAGAGCTCCAGAAGCTCAGAATTTGTCAATCTAGGCATGTCCCATGTTTCCTGTGACTTTCCTTCAGCAGTCTGGAGCAAAAGATTATACCTAAGGATGAGAAATAAATCTTTGGCCTAAAGTTGCATATATGTAAAGAAAGAGAACAAAAAAGCATTGGACCCTTCAAAACATTAGAAGTTTCCCACAAAATTTGTTCTGTTTGATGCAGCAGCAAGAATGACTTAATAGATGTAGTTAGCAAAACACTGGACATCCCGTCAGATCTTTCTTATTGGCGGAGTTCACTACAAACCTCACAAGAATGCATACTATTTATTCAAGAGATGTCTGGTATTTCCCTGGGAGTCACTGACTGGTCTGAAATGTTCATTTCCTCCTGCTACATGAGCCAGAAGCAGATGGCCTATTCTTCCCATATAGTTCACCTGGGAGGATGCAGCAGCCAAGGACTTTGGCCTTCAAGACTGATGAACAATTCCAGGACTGAACACTGCCCTTCTCGTTTTTATTTTCACATTTTACTTAATCCATTACCTTCAGACCCATTAAAGTACATACTATGGGTTAAAATAGCAACTTGTACTGCTCTCAGGGGTTTCTCTAAGGTTCCTCAAGCATTTCCATGCAAAGCATGGAAAGCAAAAAATTCTAATTTACCTGGATCAAAGGAAGGCCTGCCACCTTTCAAATATTGCCTTTCAATGGGACTTTTCCTGCATCCCAACTTAAAGCTGCTCCCCCAGCATCTTCCATCTCCCTTTTTGCTCTAGTTTATTTTCCTTTATAATATTTATTGCTTTCTAACAGGTTATATGTCCTTTTTGTTATTGACTGTTTCTCTCCACTAGAATGTAAGTGGAACATGGATGTCTGTGCCTGTTTTATTTCTTTCTGTATCCTCAGCACCTAGACCAGTGCCTGCCTGTAAGAGTGCTCAATGAATATTTGTTCAAGGACTCTTATAAATAATCTTATACTGAAAACCACTGTGGATGTATAACGTATGGTTCATAAACCTGAAAAAGAGTAAATAACACTGTGGACCTCTTTCAAGAACACATTTGTTGGAGGCAGTGGTATGGTATAATTGTTAACCACATGGCCTATGAACTCAGACTGTTGAGTTCAAGTTCTAGTTGTGTGACTACTTGCTATGTTACCTTATCTAAACTTCTGTTTTCATTCTGTGAAATGTTGATGAGGATGGTATGAGAGCTTCCCCTGTCGGGTTGTTGTAAAGATTAAATGAAATACAGTTGACTCCTGAACAACATGGGTGTTTAGGGTGCAAACACCCATGCAGTCAAAAATCCACATAGAATTTTGACTCCCCCGAAATTTAATTACTAATAGCCTACTATTGACTAGAAGCCTTATGGATAACATACTCAGTCAATTAACACCTATTTTGTTTGATATATGTATTATATACTGTATTCTTACAGTAAAGGAAGTTAGAGAAAAGATCACGTTATTAAGAAAATCATAAGAAAAAGAAAATACATTTACTGTACCATACTGTACTTACTGAAAAAAATCCGCTTATAGGCAGGCCAGGCCTGGCCCCAGGATGGTGATGTTCTGTAGCCAGTTGGCCTTGGCTTCCCAGACGCAGCCGCTGGACAGGCCCACAGGTGGGAACAATGGATTGGAGGCACAATGCAGCTGGAGGTGTACCACCAAACAATGGTGATTGGCAGCTGCAGCTCCACATGAGTGCAGCCTAGGGGCCAGGGCATGGTCACAGGGAGGGGTCTGACCCAGTGCAGCCCCAAGGCCCACAGATGCCTGAGGCTGGGGCATGCTGTCGGCGTGCAGGGGGCCACAGAGCCCCTTGCACAGCACCATCCTTGCCCTTGCCACTTCAGCCCAGTCTCCTGCACACCAGTCCTGGGTACTGGACCCAAGGGCACAAGCCTAACCTGCAGCTCTGACCTATTCCAGGGCCCCCAGGTGAACCACCCCAAGTACTCAGATGGCAGCAGCATGACCTCTGTGCCAATCACCTTCAGTTAAGTCCAGTGGAGACTGGGGTGAGCAGTTGTAAATGAATGCTTTGTGGCTTTTGCTGTCAACTCTTAAAACATACAAAAATTGTGTATAATTGGACCCACACAGTTCAAACAGATGTTGTTCAAGGGTTAACTGTACACATTGCGTGTATGACGGCGTATTGCTACCATTTCTACTTATTTCTACTTAATGCAGTCTCAGTATGTGGCCAGGATGTATTTACAATAGCTTCTTTCATTCTGTAGGCAAGTATTTTACTAGGTAATCTGCGAATAGTCACAGTGAGTGACAGCCTCCTATTCCTCACGTTTACCTCAACTGCCATACTAACCTGTACATTCTGGGATCAATGATCAAACAGGAGGCCTCTTTCATGGTGTCCTTTATAGATTCAGAAAAGACTATACTTTCTTTCTAGTAATGGCCTATCCCAAACCACCCCATCCCCCAAAGAAAAACAAAACAAAATCTAGAGTTATAGAATTTCACAGACAAAAGAAATTCCTTTTAGGAATGAAACCTTTTAGGTTTCATTGAGAGCTTCTCTCTCATCAACTACTGCTCTTCCCACTCCCACCCCCAAACTGGATCCCTTCCAAAATCTCTCTGGAAAGATGGTCATGCAACTTCTGTTTCATCTCTTGCAGCTGCCCTCCAGCTCTTTACAAAAGAGTGCATCTTATATATGCCCAGATTGTGTTGTTAGAAGGCTCTTGCTCACACTGAATTAAATCTAGCCACTGTCTTAGTTCTGACCTCCAGAATTACCCAGAGTAAGATAGCTCCACTTAACATTCATGCTCATATTTGAGGACAACCTAGATTTCTCTTCCCTGATGAAACATCCCTGGTCTTTGTGGCCATTCCTCATATGGCCAAGTTTCCAGGTCCCTCTTCCTCTTGTCCACTTCCTTTAATTTTTTTCATTCCAATTATGATCCCCATGACATCCCCCCCAAACTGTAAATATGGCATGACCTGTACTGTGCCCTGGAATTCTACCATCCAGGATATGAAAAATCAACATCTCTAAAGGGTATATGGGCTTATACAGACAGTTTTAGAAACTACGTCACACTCTTGTCTCAGAGCAAGGTTGTCGTCAAGTAAAATCCACAAGTCTGTTTTGTGTGAGCTGCTATTAAGTCAGGTTTCTGGCTTCTTCATAAACAGGTCAGTACTCTGTTTCCTTCTGGTGGTCCAGAGATGTGCTGGACTCACATTTGATTTTCTTCTGACAAACTGCGTGCTAAGCTCCAACCGCAAGATTGTTTATTAGAAGCCCAAGCCATAGGTTTGGTGTCAGGAAGAGACAAACCTGAGATAAATCTGAAGGAACTAAAAGGAAAGGTCTAAGTTAGCACAAAGAACTTATTAAGAATTGTTCATGATCCTATAGTAATTTTACAAATTCTTTCATTTAGAAATATAAAGTTCAAAACCTGTTATGTCTGGTCGTTCTTACCCTCAAGCGCGTGAATGTACTTCAGGAAGCCAATGACCTTTTTCAAAGGCATACAAAATTTAGTGCAAATATGTGTTATTGATGTTTTCTGGGGAGAGTATCCATAGATTTCATCACACTCATAAAAAGGGGCCCAAAACCAAAAAGAGATTAAGAACCACTATCAACCCCCTTTATTTTAGAAAGGGCATATTTGAGCCTGGAGGTGTTAAGAAAATTGTCCAAGGTCACATAACTAACAGGTAGTAGAGTCTGAACTACAGTCAAGGTCCTTTGAATCCCTTCTCAAGCTCCTTTCATTGTCACATGCAATTGCAGGAAAGCATTACTAAATAGAAGAAAAAAATATGTATGTGTATTTGTATATATATGTATGTATGTAAATGAATATGTGTATTTAATACATAGTGTTTTACATGTCTTAAAACATACTGCTCTATTATATTACTTTATATTTATATTCAAATATCATTGAAAAGATCTTAAGCATTGCTAATTGACCACAGACACAGCTAAAAACATGGCAACTGACACAGGGTAGGAAATAATGTCTTCTCATAGATGTCATGTAATAGCCTTCTTTGTGCTTTGCAACTGATGGCTTGGACATTGCAAACTTCAAAGTAAAATCTGTACTTCAGAAGATCAAAGGAATTCATACCAAAAGAGTATAAAAATAATCAGCTCTGTTTCACTTATATATATGGCAGACAGGGCTGGGAACTATGAAAATAGATGTCACATTGTTCTAAGTCAAGGGCGGGTGCCTTTTCTACTGGGGAGGAATGAATAACAATCTGCTTGTATTTGCAATTTGCTAATTTAACAAGTGCTATTCAACAAGAGGGTAAATTTTATATTTTTTAGTTTTATTTTCATGCTGATTTCAGTTTTTAAATAATGTATCAAGTTCCATTGTAAACCTCATGTTTCTGTTACCCATTTTGAAAAGCATAAGCACCAGTAATAGTCTCTCATGGTAACTTAAGACATGTTGGACTTCAAAATACTAAGTTATAATATCACCCAATTTACAAAGGTTTCAATGAAAATTAATATCAACAAAAATATGGAAAACCTGATTGAAGCCCAGAAATATAATAATTCTAACAATGGTAGCCTTTGTCTTTCAGGGTATACCTGAAACAATGTATAGATAGAAATAATAATATCGTTGGCATTTATCTTATCTTAGTCTATTATTATTTCAGTGAGGTCAGAATTATCCAAGTCCTCAAAATGGGTTTCATTTTCAAAGGGATATTTACCACAAATAGTTATTTTTTTAGTCCTTTTGATGCTGACTTGCACATATGTTCTAAGTTTCAGAAATATGAATGATCTTAGATCATATGGAGAATCACAGATTATCAGCAATGGAAAGAATGTTAGAGATTGATCATCCAAACCAAGGGCTTCCATTTTTACAGATGTGGCAGTTGAAATGCCAAGCAATTGCAGTTACAGTAGAAGTGACTTAAAGTCACAATAGGAGTGCCTCTCTCACTTAACTATCACTTCCAGTAATTTGTTTGGAGAATTTGTGCTTCTTGTCCCTTTAACCTAGTCTCTATAGAAAAAGCTTCATCAAAATTTAAACTACAGCTGCCCCTGGTCACTCGTACTCCAGGTTTCAGGACACAGCAGGCAAGGAAGTAAGTCATCATCCTGCAGGGGTATTTTATCCTAATCAGCAAGAGCTGCTGTTACACAATGAGGGCAGGAAAGAATGTGTTTGTCACCCAGCCATCTTGGTCATCTCTTAATATTCTTTAGTGCAATTGTGATGATAAATGGACAAGTGTATCAGCACTAGCCTGCAAGAAGCATGGTGACCTGGGGTTCAGAGCTTTCAGGGAGGAGAGTCTGGGTCACCCTACCAGTTAATCCACCGAGACCAGCAGAGAGGCAAGCCAAGGATAAGAGGAATCTAGAATGAATAGTAGAAAGGGAAGAGATAGCAGTTGGATCCACTGCAATGGCAGAGACATCAATCAGAATCTCAAAGGAGGTATTCTCAAAATTCGTATGAACCAGGTGTATCTGAATAGTTCAAGGGATGGACTATGATGAAATACCTAGATCATTCTTCAGGACTGAAGCACCTGTTTCTCCAATTTCTGCCACTGCGAGCCAGGTCTTCTCCAGAGATTGCCCTTAAGGGAGGACACCCAACTTGCTCAATGTAAGCCCTCCTTCTCAAAAGCAGCACACATTCAACAAGTGGTTTGCAGAGCAGTATAAAGACCCGGTCGCCCCTTCTCAAGTCAGAACTGCTCTGCAGAATCATCCCAGGTTGCTTACCCCAGTGGACTGGCTGCGGCCTTTGTTGAAACTTCCCTGCAGTCCAGTTTCTTCCTCTTCCCTGCACTACGTCATTTATTTCTGCTGATTCTGACTCTACTCCTCACTAAATCTCCTTTCTGAGGAAACCAACTTTCAAAAGTCACCAACCTGGTTAGTACTAGAAAAGCACTAAATACAGGTTTTCTGATTCCCAGGCAAGTCAATATAAAGCCCCTTTCCCTTTATAATGTCTCCAAATTGAATTTGAAATCTGGAGTTTTGTGCTCATGCATACAAAATTATACATTGTATAATTTTATCGGAAGTCTAAGCAACCTGAATATCTCAGACATATGTATGCTTAATTCACAGTTGACCACTCCTAATGGAAAAAAAAAAGAGTGCAGTAGAGGATCCTATGCACTGAAGATGAGATGCTATTGGGAGAGAAGCAAGAAGTTAAGGAATCTGCATGGAGCCAAATGACCATAACTAGATTTAAATAATCTCCACTTGAATGATGGAAATTTGATTGAAGTTGACAAAGTCAAAGGATCTAGTTTTGAGTAAATTTATCTGAAAACTTTCAGGTAGAGTGCTTAATTTCCTAATGAATGTGTTTATGCCTATGTTCAGTTAAAATACATATATGCATGCACACACAAGCACACACTACACAGCTAAATGTCTCAAGTATTTGTTTCATTTATTCTAAACAACAAAAATGTGTCTTAATCTAACACAGGAATCAAGGTATCTGGGATGTTAGAGGTTGATCTTTTTTAAGCATTTCCTGTCATAAATTTCCTCTACCTAGTATTTTAAAGCATTTATTTTCTCTACTTAGTCAAGCAGGGTTCTTCAAGAGTTTTGATAGTATGGTGACCGCTTCCAATAAATGATTGATCTTGTCTTATTTCTTTTAATGATATATAAGAAAAAAGTGGGATTTTTTTAATAAACAATAATAATTTCAACCCCTCTGGTTAAAAATGTTCCACTTCTTCATCCTATATTTTTTACACTTAATGGTAAGACCCTGGTCACACTGGACAATTAATAAGTGAGAACTTATTTAGAAATGATTGATGTTTCCTTTTTTCCCACATTTTCTCTTGCAAATAGATCCATCAAGTTTAGGCAGATGAACTGGATGAAATTTAGAGATGAATGTAAAGAAAAATTAAACTATTAGTTCTTTTTAAGATGGGAAATTAAAACAGAATTTAAATATTTTCTCCTTCATTCACAGAACAAGTCAGGATTATGAGGGTCCCAAACACAGTAGCACACAGATGGAGACAAGATACAGAAGACTGAAAAAGCCAAACATTTTAATCCTGTACATCAGTCCATACAGACACATGCTGCTTCTCCTGCATGGGTAAGTCTCTTGCCCCTGACCAAAATCACTATAAATTGAGGAGTTAAACTAGGAGAGAGGCTGGTAACATGCAGGAGTGAGAGGAAAAGGGATAGAATGAAGTCTATGTTACAATATAAATATGCAGCCTGAAATACTTTTAAGTTTTAATGTAAGTCAATGGAGCTCATCATCAACTGCATAATATGAATACCTGAATAAGAATATTACAGAAAGATAAATAGAACTTTTCAACTTAGTGCTTCTTCAGGATAGAAATGTGAGCAAAATATCTGTCTTATATGCATGTATGTTTGGGACAGAGGGGTAGTTTATCAGCAGGAAATGGAATGGGAAGGCTGAAGAAAAGAGTACAAGTATAAACAACAAAGCCACTTAAAGAATTGACTGAGTGCAATGGTTAATTTTATTTGTCAGTTTGGTCCACACTGTACCAGATATTTGGTTAAACATTATTCTAGGTGTGTCTGTGAGGGTATTTACAGATGAGATTAACACTTGAATTGGTGGACTGAGTAGAGCAGATTTCCCTTACCAAAGTGGGTGGGCATCATGCAATCTGTTGGGAGACCTGAATAGAGCAAAAGGAGTAAGGGAGCATTTACTCTCTGTCTCACTGTTTTTGAGCTGAGAATTTGGCCTTCTGCCCTTGGACTCAGACTCAGACCAGAAATTACGCCATTGGCTTTTTTGCTTCTCAGGGCTTTGAACTGAGACTGGAACTATACCATTAGCTCTCCTGTGTCTCATCTGGACTTTTCAGCCTCCATAATTACATGAACCACAAATTCCTTACAATAAATCTATGTATCTCTCTATATATCCATATACACATACATAAATATGTAGAGATAGAACTGCTCATGAATGTATATATACATATCTAATTGTTATATATGTGTATGTAAATTATACAGATAATTTACATATATATAAAATGTATTAAATGTCTAATTATATTTACCCTATTGGCTCTGTCTCTATGGAGAAACTGACTAATACACTGAAGGAACAGGAAGGAGAAAAGAGGTGATCCAGGATAGAGGGTCTGAAATACAAGAGGTAGGGAACCTGTTAGAATAAAGGCCAAGTACCCAAGAGTCAGATCACAGGCACTTCAGCAAACTGGTGAGCAGGTGCAGCTGAGCTTATAAGAATATAACCCTACCAAAACCCAAATCCATGTGGTCCAGGCCAAGAGAGGTGTTGTCTTCAAATAAGTATGAGTGAAATGGGAGTTCCATTTACTTACATCTTGCATCTCTCAAAAGCACTTAAAGAATTCTAGAGCATTGTATACTCACAGCTATTTCTATTAAAGTCTGGTCCTCAAATTTGTTTAGTCCTCAGAAACTCTCAGCTACTTTACATTCTTCCTTCCCAGGCAAATTCTTACTACCCAATTACCAATCACTTCTGACCAGAATCTTCCTCCATAAAATATTCATCCACACCAGGAGTTATTTTTCTTGAGAGAAGCTACTGACTTTTTATGTGTGTGTCCTTTCTCTCCTCAAATCTATTTATGTAAGGGGGATAGAGAGTGTTGTTAATCTTCTAATCATTAGTAATGTGATCTACTACTAGTTTTGACCAAGTTGTAGTAGGGACTCAGAAGATAAGACCTTATTCCTTTTGAGAAATCCTCATTAACCAAGGTCAGTTAAGCTCTAATGGCCTAAGGCATCCATTGTATATGATGTATTAAGTTATCTCCTATGCATCAGGAATGGTACCAACAACTTCCATCCTTGGAAGAATTACAAAAATCATCACTCAAATCATTGTCTGTACAGCTTAATTCTCTTATTCAACTGGTTGAGAAAGACTGCTTTATAGAGCAGATTAAGGTTAAAAGCAATAACTTCTCTATAAGATCCATATCATCAGGAGTTATGACTATCAAGTTCTCCCAATCCTGAGTACCGGACACAGTGCACAGCATTCTGTAAAAACTTGTTGCACAGATGAATGAATGATTCAGAAATGGTGGTCCTATCCAGATAAACCTAAGCCCTAAGAGTCAGGGTCTTAAAGTAAATGAACAGCAGAGAGCACCTGACAAAAATTCATTTGTACTTTAACCTCTGCCTAGCAATTTATTAGTGACACCTTGCTTGTATTAAACCATGACTACATTGTACTCCATTATTCCCTCTCAGAGAGGTTTAGTTGTGTACCTGAATAGTATGAGCTGAAAGAGGTTTGCTTTCGATACATATATGTCCTATTTTTATCCTGGAACCTATAACACTGTGGTGGAAACAAGGTCAATGCTTAGCATTGTAACATTTCTAGACCACTCACTGCTTGCTGTTTAACCCCAGCTATCAACAGCTTCCAGCAAAACTTCCTGTTTTTTAATTTGTCAGATGCAGTCTGATAAGAGCAAGGTGAGAAAGCAGGGTGGGCCATGCTCTGCCTCTCACTTCTCATAAATAGTGATCCATCTGCATACAGCATGCAGTGGTATATAAAACAAACCACAGTGAAACTGTCAAGGAGTTGTGGCAGTCTTTTAACCTGTATTTTGCACAGTTCTCTCAGCATATTTTGGAGTCAAGACAATATTCTTTCCTTCTTTCTCTACTCCTATGTTCCAACTAGCCTGTAGATCTTGGACCTTTAAGATAACATGGGCCTGCAAAGGTAGCACACCTGGGTTCTTGATTAGATTCAACAACATCTGTAATTGTAGAAATAGAACATTAAATAAAAGGAAGGTCATAAACAATGGGATCCTGGAAGGCAGCCAGGCCCTCGGTCTTGAAAAAAGTACTTACCACAGCATAATGCTGGACATAGGTGGAGGACAAAAGGCCCAAGTTACCCAGCCATCCTGAAAGTTCAAGTAGGGGGATGTATTCAGACTTTCCGGAAAGTTCTGCATCTGTGTGGAAAAAAACCACTTATTCTTTTCAAAAAGCGCAATAGACTACAGCTTAACAAATGAGTTCCAGCTGTTTAAAATTAGACTACTAAAATAATTCCAGGGGCGCCTGGGTGGCTCAGATGGTTAAGCATCTGCCTTTGGCTCAGATCATGGTCCCAGGACCCTGGGATCAAGCCCAATGTGGCTCCCTGACGGGGAGCCTGTTTCTCCCTCTCCCTCTACTGCTCCTCCTGCTTGTGCTCTCTTGCTCTCTCTGTCAAATAAATAAATAAAATATTTTTTAAAAATAAAAATAAATAAAAAATAAAATAATTCCACATAAAATATTCCCTAGGAATATATCATTTTCACTAAGTTGGGACCTGAATGATTCATTCATTTAAGGTACCAGTCTCCAAATTGAAGCCTAAGATAATTAATAAGTGTTAATAAGTATACTGTTTGTAACAATCCTATCTCCATTACTTAAATTGCCCCTAACACTTAAAGTTGTATATTTTTTAAAAAACAAAATGCTTGAACCACTACCCAGAAGACACTAATCACACTAAAACTATTTAACTTATGGGAAAGCAACAGAGTATAAACTGGAAGAATTCTGCACAAGGATGCAGGAAACCTGTGTGATGATCTCTGTTTTACCACTTGTCAGTCACATGAACTTGGGCAACTCTTTACCTCAGTTGTCCAACTATGATATGGAGATGAGGTATAGATGATAAAACATCATGGTTGCTAAAAGACAAGCAAACAAAAATATCATGTTGCTTGAAGTCCATTCTAGCTAAGTAATTCCATGACTTTTCTGCTATATATTGTATTTTTAATATATGTCTAAAAATTTTATTTTTAATATATTCCTAAAAATCAAACATAGGCACATGTAACTTGGTCCCTTAAATTGGTGGGGGTTTTCTCCATCATGTGCCTTATACTTCTTCCTAGGCCTTCTTAATCCTGCTTAATGTGATAAAGTAACAAGGTCTTTCCTGGTTTTTCTTTTCCTGGTCTTAGGGTCTGTTCTTATGGAGATATTGGTCCCTTTTAATTACTAAACCCACCACTCTTGTTTCTTTCTTTCATGTATCAGTTCATATTATGATAATTCATGTGAATTTAGAGGAGTATTCAAACAAAGGAATATTTTGTAAGTTCTAATTATTTGTCAGATAGTTTACAAAATGATGCACATATATGTTAAATACTAGTAGTTAGACATTCATTACATAAAAACACCATAAAATATGTACAATGCACATAGCCCCTCCTGAGCAGTGACTAAAAGCAATTTCTTCTTTAAAAAAAAAATGTCATTGTCAAATAACTTAGGACCCTACAACCTAGAGACCCTAAACTCTAGAACAACTCCATACATAGGTCCTCTGTGGTTCTTTTTTGTTTTGGTTTGGTTTGGTTTGGTTTGGTTTTTTTTGTCCCTGTTTATCCTAGAAAGCAAACAAACAAATTTAAAAAAACCATCCACCATGTAAGACCATGCTTCTTAAATAGTAATAAACAGAAATGCACCATAGGTACATGTTAAGAAATAAAGGGTGATCCAAGCCAAATAATAAGCCTGATGCATTTTCCTGGAACATCTGTTTGAAGATTGAAATAAAAGTTTGTATGATTTTCTAAAATAACAGAACACAGAATCATTCTCAAATTTCCTATATGCTGCTTGAGAATATACTCCCAAAGCCAGCTCCCCTACAGACTGAAGATATTCATTCATACTCCTCTCCCATTTAGGAACACTTCAGTGGAAACATTTGAGGTGAATAGACCTAAGGAAATCTAAAAGTATCTCTTCTTTGAAAACAAAATGACCAATGTAGTAGAAAATACACATACCATTTTCTTCAACAATATAGATAACTTGCATTCTAAGTTGGTGTCTAAGTATATATTCTGAAATCCTTGGAGGTCTTTTCACCATCAAGCATGTCACTTCCTGCAGGTTGAGATAGTTTCCAGAGGGAAGAGAATAAGAAAAATATCACAAGGAATTTGGCCCTCTTCCTCACTATCTGTCTTCTCATACAAGGACTAGCTTTCTCTAAAAAATATTTTGTTCACAAATGGCATAGAAGGTCTGGTTTCCCTTTCACTTTTCTCTTCCATATCAATAAAGCTTAGGTCACAGACTTTACATGTCCTGTTCTTTGTTTGGAAAACAATTCTGGAACACTAGGTGTAGAAAGCAAAGAGGATTCCAGAGACCAGAGCCAGCTTCACTTTGGGTCAGAGACTGAGGAAAAGACTGGGAAAAAGAGCTGGCCTCCAGGGCCTTCCTGATCTGACTGCTCTTCCAAGCCACTCCTTTATCCCTGTAGGAAGGAGCAGGCTGAGCCCTGTTGCCACCAGAAAAGATCAACCACAAGCCCTTTGGGCCAGGACAGCCACATACCCTACCTTGCCAAGACAAAGGATGGATTTCAAAGGGACAGATATGGCAAGTCACCAACAAATGAATCTACATGTTGTTTTTTACAGGGAAAATAGCTTAATTTTTTTTAATTAAAAAACTAACACATGCTTATTATACAAAATTCAGACATCTAAAAGCAAAAAGAAGAAAGGATAAGAAAATCATGTGAAATAAGTATATAATTTTTTGAGAATCTGTGTGCCTAGCATTGTATAATATACCGTTAGTACTAACAAAGACACATAGGTTGCTCTCAGGGAATTTATAACCTTGTAGAAATATGGCATTTGAGGCAGTCTCAAATAGGATGGCAAAAGAGATCACTGGATTTAAGTATTTTAGCACCCAGGGTGTTTGTTGGGTCCATAGAGGGTTGGCTGAATGCCAGTGAAGAGGGGACACTCCAGGCAGTTTCTCTTATTTGTCTCCAGGAGGCCAAAGATTTGTAGAAGACCATGCTGAGAAGAGAGGGCACACTAGGCCCTCCCAATCTACCTTTTTTTTTTTTTTTTAAATGACAATGAGGAAGCACTGACTCTGAATTCAAATAATAGCTCTGCCACACATAGCAATGCAACTCTAGTCAACCCTCTTAAAATGTTTTAGCTGATTATTTAAAACAAGCATAATAATCTCCACCTCAACATTGTGACAACACATTAAGCCATTTAATCCTCATAACAGTTCTATGAAGTAGCTACTTGATTGACACCATTCTGTGTAGGAGGAAACTGAGGACACAGAAAATCTGTGTAACTGGCCCAAGATCACATACACAGTAAGTGGTAGAGCCAGGATTTGAACTCAGGCAGCCAAGCTCCAGAGTACATGCTCTAGACTCTGTAGTAGTTAGTCACTTCTGCATTTTTCATCTCCCCTGAGTTAAGTGAAAGCCCAATAGTTGCCATTTAAATAATAGTCTGGTGAAGAGAGAGGGAATGATTTTTTAGAGCCTGGGGAACTGACACCAAAGCCCACACTTTGTAAAATCTTAAACAGAATAATAATAATAGCTGATGGGTTTATCAGCTGAAAAGCATTATATCAAGTAATGAGAGACAGAGAGGGTATGTGGGCGTATAAATGATCTCATTTAATCCTCACCAATAACCTGTCAGTTATGACTTGTTCTCATCATTCTACAGAAGTGGCAGCTGGGGCTCTGAGGGTTTAAGCAACTTTTGAAATCACAAAGCTAGTATATTATAATGCTGAAATTAGGATTGAGATCTGTCTGACCAGACACTCAACTCTTGAAATGAATTTGTCGAGTCAAAATGGTATGTAGGTACTATGAAAAAGAGAATGAATACAGAAAATAAATGAAAAATCATAGATCTTCTCCCCTACAGTGTGAGTAGTGTGACTGAGTGACACCACCATACCTGGGTGCTGATCCTAAGTCAGCCACTAATGCATGAACTTCATAGCATATCACTCAGTGCCTGCGCCTGGCTTCTCCCATCAATCAAATGAGCAGGGTGTTCTTAATCTCTTAATATGATCATAAACCGCTTTCATGCATTCAGTGAGCTCTCCCTCCAGAAAAAAAAAATGTATGTATGAACGTAAGGCAGAAAGCTCTGCATTCAGTTCAGTAGTGACATCATATTATGTTTAAGTATCAGACTTTCCCACTGAAATGTAATATCCATGAGGGCAAGGGACTAGTCTTTTTCATGTCTATATCCCCAGTTACTATAACAGTACTTGGCACATCATAGGCTCTCCCAAACTATCAACTGAATATATAAATAGATGAGGGTTCCTGGTCTCCTTGAAGTCAACCCATATTAACCACAGACTAAGAACCTTGGATTGAATTATTTACCACACGATGAAACCCAGGCAAGTAGATAAATGTGTAGTATTTCCTGCTTCTTGTAAACTGACTGTGAATGCAAACAGAGCCCATATCTGTTTTAGGTACAATAATTTTATTCCTTAATTTTTAGTTTCTCCTTAAATTACATTATTTGACATTTATCAGCACTGATACAGTTCCAAATGCTTCCTTAATGAGGTAGCAACTAAACAGGTTAAGACTGGACTTATTATAAATAAGTCAGACTTCTCAAATAATTGTTAAAACAAGAAAACAGTGTGTTCAACCAGAAACAAAGCTTTTAAAAATGTTTGCCAAGTGAGCGAAATAAGTCAATCAGAGAAAGTCATGTATCATATGATCTCACTGATATGAGGAATTCTTAATCTCAGGAAACAAACTGAGGGTTGCTGGAGTGGTGGGGGGTGGGAGGGATGGGGTGGCTGAGTGATAGACACTGGGGAGGGTATGTGCTATGGTGAGCGCTGTGAATTGTGTAAGACTGATGAATCACAGACCTGTACCTCTGAAACAAATAATACATTATATGTTAAAAAAAAAAAAGAAGAAGAAGATAGTAGAAATGGAAAAATGAAGGGGGGAGATCGGAGGAGGAGATGAACCATGAGAGAGACTATGGACTCTGAGAAACAAACTGAGGGTTCTAGAGGGGAGGGGCATGGGGGGATGGGTTAGCCTGGTGATGGGTATTAAAGAGGGCATGTACTGCATGGAGCATTGGGTGTTATACGCAGACAATGAATCATGGAACACTACATCAAAAACTAATGATGTAATAATGTATGGTGACTAACATAACATAATAAAATAAAAAATGGTTGCCAAGTATAATCTTTGGGTTGGTTAAAGTGGAAAATAGCTATTTCATTGTGCGACTTCTGTATTTGATCATAAAACATCCCGGCTAGCATTTATTCAGCATTAACAGGTATCCTTTAACATCTAGTGTCCACTATTCAAGCATTGTGCTTATGAATTTTTAAAAGCCTCTAGAAATACCTTACTGTTGAAGACTCTTAGTATTAAAATTTTTTTTAAAAATCACTGAAACAAATAGAATACACTTTTATGAGTTAACTTGATGCAGCTTAACTACTGTGGCAATATTTCTGAAATATGCTATGCATATGTTGCTTAATTCAGTCTTAACTATTACATACAATGGCAATGGTAATTTATTTAGATTTGTGAGGAAAATGAAATGACCGTATATGGAGGTTCTGTTGTGTGCTAAGACCACTCCTGCCTCTTCTTAACCATAAAGATTTAATGAGTGATATTTCAATGAGACTTCTACCCGTCTTCAGCTAAGCTGCCTCTTTTTCTTCTCTAAAAGAATGTTTCCATTAAGATGGGTTGGGGCACCTGAGTGGCTCAATCAGTTAAGCATCTGCCTTGGGCTCAGGTAATGATCCCAGAGGATCAAGCCCTGCATTGGGCTCTCCACTCAGCAGGGAGGCTGCTTCTCCCTCTACCCCTCAGCCCACTCATGCTCTCTCTCTTTCTCTCTCTCTTTAAAAAAAAAAAAAATGATGGGTTGAGGTCAGGTCAGGTAGAATTAAGATTAAAAAAAATGAACCAGAAAAACTTCCTGTGGAAAGGGTGAAAACTCAGAGAAGTCCAGTACATGGCAATGTGTGTCAAATACAAAGGGAACAGAAATATTGTGATATAATTATTATGACGTTCAGTATGTATTTCCCTAAACCATTCCTGCTGTCAGCTGTACTTGTCAGGAAGTCCAAAGTGGGGGAAAAAAAATAAGTAAAAGGTTTTTTTGTCTTACTTTACTAGTTGCATTTTTTAAATATTTGGCTTGCTCGTTGTTAGTTGGAGGTGTCAAAAAAATGATAGAACTGGATGAAAGAAATGAATATCTGAATCCTAAAGCAACTCAAATTCCTGAATGGTGTGTGTGTGTGTGTGTGTGTGTGTGTGTGTGGAAGAGAGGAGATATAAAGCAAAAGCAAAAAAGTAGGCAAAAAATTAAAACTAAATACATTGATTCCTCAATTGAACTAGTAATAATGAAATTAACACTTTAGAAAAGGTGTTTAATAAAAAGGAAAAGAAAACCAAAGAGATTGACTCATTTAAACAAGAATTACCAAACTTTGCAGTCCTTTAATTCTCTAGAGATGCTCGCCTTTCATTCAGTCATGGGGAAGCAAACCTGAATCTATTTTCTAGAAAATGGATTTTGTCAACAGTCCACATAACTCTTCAAGGTAGCTCTTATTGAAAATAATATTATCACCATATAGACTCAAGCATCCATACTCAGGGAACTTTTAGAGAGAATAAGATGATCAGGGGGGAAGAAAAGATGAAAATCAAATCTACTTGTGAACTATACTCGTAGGAAAAACAGTAAGGAGAAACTTGAAACTATTGACTATGATAAAAATTTGAGAATTCTTTGTTAATTTTAATTATTCTATGTTTACTCCCTTTTTTCATTGATGAAATAGTTGTCTATAGTAAAGGTAAATCCATGTTCAGAATTTATTGCTGTATTTCCCCAAGGAAATGTCTTTCGTAGTAAAAAGTAGAGTTCAGATTATCAAATTATTTACTTCTTCTATGGGGTTTGTGTTACTCGGTGTTTAGAAAAGAAGTGGTGCAGGATTCCTTTCTAACTTCTACTGCGTCTCTCTGATCTCCTTTGAAAATTCTGGAGAAACATAACAAAATGAATTATTTTCTTTTTGAGCATAGCAACTTTGAAAAAACAAAAAAGAGAAGAAGGAAGAGAAGAGCAGGAGATAGATTTCTTTTCTCCTCTTGGAGAAAACCACAAAAACCATGGAGTTCTGCTTTTCTGAGGTTTTGTGTGAGAAGGGAAAGAATGTGCAAAAATCCAACAATTGCAGAATCAAAAGCCAGAGCCAGAACCCATCTGAGTGATGTCCCTCCTCATTATCTTATCTCCAGTGTGAAAGGAAGCAGAAATGAAGGCCAGAGTCCTTTCCTAATCAGTAGCCAGAAAACCAGATATAAAGGAAAAAAGACACAATTACCCTGAAGGAAGATTTTTTAAAAGATACTACATTGAGAGAAAGGTTACTGATCAGTACTCTTACTTACAGTTTACATTAAAAAAGAAAAGTAGTAAAAGTAGCAAAGAAAGCAAGAAGGAAGAGAAAGGGGTACTAAAACATAAGCAGCAACCACATGGGCAAAATATATTCATTCAGTTGAACTAATAAAATGTGAAATTACAAAAAGGTACTAAATAAAAGGGAAAAGAAAAGACAGAAATAAAAAAATAAAAACAGAAAGAACCATTAAGTCTTTGCTTCACAGCCAGATGGGGAAAAAACTATAAAAAGGAAAACTGTAAAGTCTCAAAACAATGAAACAGCAACATAATCTTCAACTTGAAACTGCAAAACTCCATCAAAGAGAGCATCTCAGATCATACTAGAATGACATCTTCATTGGTTGGCTGCAGTTGTTCCAGGCTCAGCTTTCCTTAAGGACTTAGAGGAAAATTTTGCTTCTTTCCCCCCAGATCCATGATAATCAAGGAAAGCAAAGTATTTGTCAAGAGTGAGCAAAAGAGCCACTAACAGAAGCTTTCCAATTTAGAGTGCATTAGAGTCACCTGGGGAGCTGGTTGGGAATTTTGATTCCCATGATCCTCCACTAGGGACACTATTTCATTATCTGAGAATGAGGCCCAGGGATCCACATTTTTAATTAGCATGTAGGGTGACTCCAAAACACGTGGCCCTAAATCTCACCTTGAGAAGCACTGCATTAAAAATTGCTATAGAAATTCCTCTGTTCATATGCCGTCTGTGTAGTTTGTCATGGTGAATGTGAAACATCTTGGTTGCCTCTCCCCACGAAAAAAGGGACAAGCACAAGTCTTGTTGCTTGTGCTTAGAAAAAGGATAAAATTCGAGGTGTTTCCAGCAACTGGTGCAACTACCAGCAAGCCTTCTCCTTGTTAAAGCCAGAAATTTTGCTAAATTCATCAGACTATTGCCTTCAAAGATCCAAAGAAATGCTGTACTTTGAAAACCATTTTCAGATTATTTCTTAAGATTCTAGAAAAAAAAAAAATCTATGTAAGAATACATTTTTAGTAAGTACATGTTTTAGAGAGGAAATATATGCTACTTGTTCAAATTACCAAATTGGATTTTAAATACATTTATTGACTTAATTTGAATGGAAATTTTTAGAAATAGGATTTTTAAAGTTATCTTCAAATAATTAAGATCACACACACACACAAAAATTGAAAATCCTATATCTCATTTCTGATAGCTCTCATCTTTCTAAATTTTCTTACTGCTCTACAACCTCAGAGTTGGCTAGTAAAACTCCCCTGAAATACAATGGGCTGCTTACATGCAGTTATATTTGTGAGAATCTAAGTACATTATTGACTATAAATCAATGCCCCCCCCGCCCCGCAGAAAACCATCTTGCTTTACTGCTTAGAATAGATTGTCCCTTTCAAAATGGGCCTCATGATTTACTTTGTTCCTCCAGCAGAGTTACAATGTATTAATTTGCCTCAAGCAAATCTACATTTTTAGGGATCGGAAGTGACTTTATTATAATCACTCTTCCATATATGTTTAATTGTGAATCTTACTGGTTTTTTGTTTTTTTTTTTTTATTTTACTGTCGAGTACTCAGAGATAGATATTCTCTATAAAATAAAATATAAAGTATTACTAGACTGGGGCACCTGGGTGGCTCAGTTGGTTAAGAGTCTGCCTTCAGCTCAGGTCATGGTCCCAGGGTCCTGGTATCCAGTCCCACATTGGGCTCCCTGCTCAGTAGAGAGTCTGCTTCTCCCCCTCCCTTTGCCCCTCCTCCCTACTTGTGTTCTCTCTCTCTCTCAAATAAAAAAAAATTAAAAAAAACTTTTATAAAAAAAAAGTATTACTAGGCTAATAAAGTCTATTTTTTTATGTCCACAATGGCCTACCCAAGATTTCAGTCTTGGTATAATATAAGATTTGTAACTTTTTTTTTTGTATTTTTTTAATTATTATGTTATGTTAATCACCATACATTACATCATTAGTTTTTGATGTAGTGTTCCATGATTCATTGTTTGCGTATAACACCCAGTGCTCCATGCAGAACGTGCCCTCCTTAATACCCATCACCAGGCTAACCCATCCCCCCACCCCGCTCCCCTCTAGAACCCTCAGTTTGTTTTTCAGAGTCCATAGTGTCTCATGGTTCATCTCCCCCTCCGATTTCCCCCCCTTCATCCTTGCCCTCCTGCTATCTTCTTCTTCTTTTTTTTTTTTAACGTATAATGTATTATCTGTTTCAGGGGTACAGGTCTGTGATTCAACAGTCTTTTTTTTTTTTTATTCTTATGTTAATCCCCATACATTACATCATTAGTTTTAGATGAAGCGTTCCATGATTCATTGTTTGTGCACAACACCCAGTGCTCCATGCAGAATGTGCCCTCCTCAATACCCACCACCAGGCTAACCCATCCTCCCACCCCCCTCCCCTCTAGAACCCTCAGTTTGTTTTTCAGAGTCTATCGTCTCTCATGGTTCGTCTACGCCTCCGATTTCCCCCCCGCTTCATTCTTCCCCTCCCGCTACCTTCTTCTTCTTCTTTTTTTTTTTCTTAACATATATTGCATTATTTGTTTCAGAGGTACAGATCTGAGATTCAACAGTCTTGCACAATTCACAGCACTTACCAGAGCACACACCCTCCCCAGTGTCCATCACCCAGTCACCCCATCCCTCCCACCCCACCCCCCACTCCAACAACACTCAGTTTGTTTCTTGCAATTAAGAATTCCTCATATCAGTGAGATCATATGATACATGTCTTTCTCTGTTTGACTTATTTCACTCAACATGATACCCTCCAATTCCATCCACGTCATTGTAACTTTTTTTTATGTTGTTGTTGGAGCCTAAATCACATTAATCACTTTTGTGGGAAACTGAAGCTTATATTTATAATTCTTTATGCTATGTAAAATCACTCTTCTCTCTCTCTCTCTCTTTTTCCAATTCAGAGTAACTATAGCAACCGTTTGGCCTGGATATTCTGAGATAGTCCTAATATTAAATATTTCTGTTGTCAGAATCTATATCATAATGCCAACCCACCAAAGACCAATTTTTCTTTGGAAAATATAATTATAAAGTCAAAATGTGCTTTAAAAATGACTGATTTAATTTGAGCATCTCAAAGGGACCTTCTGCCCCACCTACCCCCTCTCCTACTCTTGGGATCTATTAGGATGGTGACTTGTTGAGGATGGCATTGGTGTTAGCCCTAAAGGCCTTGGGATGTTCTTACTCTGTAAATTATGCCATCTGTTTCCTGCTTCAGCAAGAAAAGAGATTTCCTGCTGAATAAACTATCCCTTTGTTTCAAAGCTTTCTTATCTCTTGGGTATGTGTCTGCTGTTGTTCTCCCGGTAATTTTTCTAACTGTGACCTAATGTTGACCTCTGGTTTTCACCTATTCTCTTGTTCCTCTTCTCAGCTACAATCTCCTGGTTTTGATCATCAGTTGTGTCTAACCTCATTATTCTGTCTCTGCTAATCCAAGCTTTCAGTCTTAAATACCTATAGCATCCTTACCTATAACACAGCCCCACCACCTGCTTTCAAATTCTCCTCTACCCTGACCCCCATCTAGACTTTTTCATGCCTCTCTTTTCAGCTTACAATATCCATTCCTCTCCTTACAGGTCCAACTCTAAACTTGGGTTTTTTTCTCCCCTGTCACATTCCCAATATTCCCCTGATAAATTGACCCCCTGACCATTGAAACTACTAGTAACAGAAGCAGAGATCCACTAAGATATGAGTCTTTTAAGAGAAATATATGTAAATCTGGCAGGAATGTTGACTGTGAACTTTGAGAAAAATTAGAGTTTAGCTTCAAAAACGGGGCTACACACATGAATAAATTGAGGGTTTTTTTCTTTACATAAACCAGTTTAACTGTTTGATTTATTCTTTAGGAAAAAGAAATATCAAGTTAGTAAAAAGACAGTAAAGTTAATTATTTAATTGACTTGTGGGGTTTTTTTTTTAATCAATTTCTTGCAGGCAATTTGATTAAAATAGTCATAAACATGGGTGGAGTTAGGAGTAAGCATTTATTAACATCCCTGTGGTGATCGGATATTTTGAAATTTTTGGACAACATAAAGAACTAAAAATAAATATTCTTTTTTTTTTTTAAAGATTTTATTTATTTATTTGAGAGAGAGAATGAGAGAGAGAGAGCACAAGAGGGAGGAGCGGGAGAGGGAGAATCAGACTCCCTGCAGAGCAGGGAGCCCGATGCGGGACTCGATCCCGGGACTCCAGGATCATGACCTGAGCTGAAGGCAGTCGCTTAACCAACTGAGCCACCCAGGCGCCCCTAAAAATAAATATTCTTGAATTTTATGGATCTTTTTATATGCTCTGTGGATACCACCTCCCACACACACAACACTGTACAACTGTGTTCTTAGCTGTACGTAGATGTTTAATGGTCTTAGCCCTTAGTAAAATTATAATATGGTTAAAACATATCCCTGGCACTTTAGAAATATGGAATTGAAACTACTTGGAAGCCATTTCATCTAAAATATTAATTTTATAGATGAGGAAACTAAGTATCAACAATATGAAACAATATCTCAAATCTCACACTGACCATTCCTTCCTCAATCCCTGTGACATTTTCTTGTTGATGACAAGAAGCAGCTGTCTTTTGGGATTTTCCCCAAGGTAAAGGCTACATCTGCATGTGATTTGTATATGTTCCTCTAAGCTGACATGCTGGCCTATTTTAAAGTACAGATTTGGTTTTCATAATGGCAAATGCCAAAGGTTTACATTTTCCTCCTGAATGTAGCAGCATTTGCCATTTATTGGCATTAAATGTACGAGGCATTGTGCTAGGTACTTGATGCATATCATCTCATTTCATCCTTACAACAATCTTGTATATTGGGTATTGTTTTATAAGAAAATGAAGCTGAGAATGCCCCTGATAATACACTGAGTAGATAATAAAATCAAGATTTAAACCCAGGTCCATCTGATTACCAAGCTTTTTCTGTGCTTCTTCCATCACTGGATTCTATTACCAGGGTACAGGAATGATAGAGAGGAAGCAGAAAGCCAAAGAAAGTCAGAGTCATTACACAGAGTGCTCAAGGAGGAAACACCGTAGGAGCCAACCTGGCACTGCTGCATGGTGGGTTTTCACTGTTAGGAGATTGATAGGTAATGCTATACCAGCCCTAGTAAACAAGTCCTTGATGGGAAAGAATGGAAAGACACTACAGTAATCTCTCATGATATAATCACCAGATTCAATTTTACCAGAGAAGAGTTCAGTGGCCTACTTACTTCATCAGTGTGATGGGTTGGACAGAATATCCTGTCACAAAATTCCTCTGGTGATCCTGAAAAAGAATAAATATCAATTTGAGATATTGCCTTATTGAAATTATATATCCTAATTTAGGTATTAAGTCCAGCATGGATTTTTGTAACAAATTTCAAACCCCACAAGATTAGGAAATGCTATCCATAAGTTGTTGGGGACAGCTAGAAATAAATGACCTTTTGGACTTGAGCAACTTCTTTGATATGACCTGACTGCCAGGAGTCTTGAGAAATGGATTCTACCTTAATAAATACCAGTTGTCAATTTTACACGGAATCTGGAAAGTAATTAAAAATAGCCAGGATCAGATCCAAGGAGTTATTTTAGTTTTGGTAGGAGTTATGAATTTCAGTTTGCCAATATTCAAAAATATACCTTAGAATATGACCAAGTGAAAGGAATAATATATGCCCCTCTGCCTTAACACTGAATTCAAGAATCCAAATCTCTGTGAGAACATCATGCCAGCTGACATGCTAAGTTCTGTCACTCTCTCACTTAGAACCCTTCAATAGTTGCCCATGGCATTTAGAATAAAACTCAAACCCTTAAATGCAAATTTTATGCCTCTTCCTTATTGCCTCCTCTTCTTTATTTTTAGTCACTCCACTCATTCTACTGTCTAGTCATTGTCAATTTCTTTCCAAATTCTGGCTCTTCTCCAAGCCTTGGCTCATGCTATTCCCTCTTGCTGGAACAGTCCCTGCTTCAATGTTCCCCTTCCCCCATATTCTCTCTATTACCCACACAGCCACCACTGGCTGGCTACATCCCACTTCTCAGTTCTCACTCTGACATCACTTTCTTTAGAGCTCCTCACTGACTCCCCAAATCTGGTTTAAGTGCTGCCCATAAAGCCCCCATTTTCCTCTGTACTTAAAATATTTGATTATAATTTCTTGTTATATGCTTTATTTTCCCAACTGGACTGTAAATTCTATGATGGCAAAGACACATTGCCAATTATCAGATACTTGTTGAGTGTCCATTCTATGTTAGACATTTGGGATACTGTGGCAAACTATATGTGTAAGTTTGTATGTCTGCCTTGCCCAACATTGCATGCCAGTGTAAGAACATGCTTTTTCTCTCAGAAAAGATGTATTTACAACAGAAATTGCTTGTGGAAATGTCATGGGTCTTTTCATTCCCTGCATATATATGAGGCAGGGCAACTTCTAAATGATGAAATCTTGCTGTTTTAAAAGGTAGAATCAGAGTGGTCCAGAAAGCAACTATTAGAGACTGCCTCCTGCCTGGGCTACATCAGCCAATAGTGGAATACTTTGGGGAATCTTTGGAATACTCTCAAACCCTGTGTTAAAAATAAGAAAGATATTGTCCTTGGCCTCCTAAAGCCAACATGTATCAAAATACTCAGAGCATGAATTCTAGTGGTCTTGATGGCATTTCTTTTTCCATGAATAATGAAATTATTAACCAACACTATTTTATCACTAGATTATTTTCCTGTATGTTAGCTAATATACTTAACAGAACACTGGTATGGGATATACATGCCAAGCAATCAATTACATTACAAATGAAGCAGTCTAGGAATATCAAGTACAGAAGTCTGCCATTTCTACCAATAAGCTTAAATTTTTCTGAAGATTCCTAATTTAGGCTCCATCTAGTCTTATAGCACCTGGACTAAAGTAGGCATCTCATTTAATTATTCAAATTATTGATATGTAATTCAGGCCATTAGTGAGAATGAAGTGAGATAATAAATTAATTCCTCAACATTCTGAACTTTGAAAAGCCCTTTCTCTCCCTGATATAATTTCTGCTGCTTTATCAATTCAGAAAATATTTCATTTGTCATAGATGTATTGAGGTGAGGAAAGTTATTACCACATAGATGATTGACTCTCTAATTTTTCATTGAAGTAAGTGCAATTCATATATGTAAGAATATTTACCCATTGAACATATTATACCATTTGACATTTTCCCCTTAATAAAAAGGCCACTGGTAAAATGGAAGAGATTAGGAGAGAAGGAGAGTTACAGAGAAGGTGAAGAAAGAAAATAGTGCACTATTATATCAGATGCTTGAGATGAGAATGAATGAGTCTACCTTGGGGGTAACTTGGGGAAAGATGCCTGTTAGTCTTGAGTCCACAAGAGAGAAATATGTAATTTATTAAGAGAGGAATTTTGGACTTCTAAATATGGATTGTTAAGTTTCTGTTCTTTCCCAAGTCTTTTAAAAATTATAATGTAGAAGTATTGATGCTGTCAGGTAGATAGGTATAATCCTGGTTACTGACTGAATAGAGCAGAGGACATGACAAACTAAGTATCTGCAAGACGGTAGGCTCAAAGTGAGTCAGGTCACTCTTCAGAACCCTTGAGGGTTCAGGGGTAGGGCCAGTGGGCATCAGGGAATGCAAGGCCCTTGGAAAGACACCAGGCTGAAAACAAGGGGATTATTCAAAGTTTACACACTAAACAGAGGGATCTTTCAAATAAGCAATTATTAATTATAGGAAAAGCCAAAAGTTGTCTGAGAAAGGAGCTTAGAATAGCAATGGTTATTATTTACATAATCACAGCAATGTTAACATGCCTGTTTACTAAAGTGTGTGGTAAAACTATATTAGGAGGCCGAACAGGAAGTCAATAAACCATACATAAAACTGATACGTCAGTTAGATATAGAAGAAATAGTGGGAGGGCACCTGGGTGGCTCGGTTGGTTAAGCGACTGCCTTCGGCTCAGGTCATGATCCTGGAGTCCCGGGACCGAGTCCCGCATCGGGCTCCCTGCTTGGCGGGGAGTCTGCTTCTCTCTCTGACCCTCCCCCCTCTCATGCGCGCTCTCTCTATCTCATTCTCTCTCTCAAATAAATAAATAAAATCTTAAAAAAAAGAAGAAGAAATAGTGGGAGAATAAAGTATTCCAGAAGTAAATCTTATTCTATGAAGTACTCAGGTATCCCAGAAATGTCTCAGCACTTGATTTTCTTTAAATTTAATTAATTTGAACTTGGAATACTTACTTGTATGGGCTGATGTGAAAGTTAATATTAGTTTTTATTGGAGGTTTCTTCTCATACCATTCCCTACTGCCTATCACAATCAAATGTGAACTTAGAAATCCTATATGCAATCCTATTTGTAGTTGAAAGTTGTTGCTTCTGGAGCATGGGGTAGAGTGAGTAGGGTAAGAGAAAGGATTACAGTTTTTCAACAAGAAACTTTTAACTTTATATGATTTCTTAAACTATGTGCACTTATTACTTGGGTTGCCAGGATATTAGAGATATTCACCTGGAGGAAACCTTAATTCCACATTTTTGTATACCCGGGATGCCAGGATCCCCTTGGTATGCATATAGGAGATATGTAATTATGTAATCATGTCTGGGTCAGGGAATCATTAAAGTAGCCATGGTAACTTTACAGCAAAAGAAGATAGTACAAAAATTCAGGACACAAAGTATTATATTTTAATTCTTGCCAACCTCCACACAATGCCAAAGGGTTCTTTACAAGTACTGTTCCTGTCTTGTTGGCTGTTCTATATCCAGTGCCTAGCGTGGTGCCTGGTTAACATGGGTTCCTTATGAGTAGTTGAAAATATACAGGAAAATGTACAGAGACTGCAGAAATGGTAGTTAATAAGCTATAGCTGAATTAATTGGAGGGAATGGGGAGGAGAAAGGAAGGAAGTTATAAGAAAGACTCAGCTTGCAAAAGGCAAAATATAACTTGCATCCATGCCAAATTTTCTCCCTTTTAAGGAATCCAAACCAGGGTAAAGTCAAGGTCAAACCACTAATAAAGGGAAATGAAAATAAAGTTAGTTCAAGGTGATATTTCCGTGAATTTAATTTGTTTGGCAAATACTTTGTGTATGGCGGGGGTGGAGCTTATGAACTGTGAGGGCAATTCCATGTTCCATATATGTCATTCTCGTTGCTCTTTTAAAAGACGGAAAAGTAGTAAAGTTTTCATCATCCAAATTGGATATTTGAAAAAATGTATAAAAATCTCTGTCACATAAGACACAGCCAATCAAGTTCAAAATATAATTCTGAAAAAGAGCAGTGGTCTTTTAAGTAAGAATACAGATTTCACATTTAAGAACATATATTAGTTTGCTGGGGCTGCCATCACAAACCTCCACAAAATGGGGGGTTTAAACAACAGAAATTTATTGCTCCACACCCCAGAAGATGGTGTGGGGCCTTAGGTACCAAAACTAGTAGAGCAAGTATCTTTTATCTTGAAAGCATTAAAACCTAGGAAAAATGTGAAATTTTGAATCAAGTGAATTGAGAAAAGAAAAGAGTCCAATAGCGGAGGATTCAGCTCACACAGTCAAATATCACAAAAATCAAAGAGGAGGGCCAAAAACTGATACATGGGACAAAATTAAAAAGCTATAGCACTGAAGATCCGGTGAGAAGAGAACAGAACACGATAGGATGAGCAAGCAAGTCAGAGATGCTAGGAAGAAATACCTTAGTGTTAGGCCATTACCTGCTGTTGTCCTTTATGTGCTGTGGCGTGAGGTATGGACAGATAACACTGATTTACAAGGCTAAGACTAAGGGGCATAACAATAATAATTTTTCTATTCAACTATGAGATTTATTCATATCAGTGTAATATTTGAAGAGTTTACTATAAAACTGTATCTGAAGTTAACTTATGCCTTGAGTGATAAAAAGAAGGAAGAAAGAATCACAATTTATATGTTCTGGGTCCCAGAAAAACTTTGTATGGTTCCAGGTAGGAGGAAAGCCAGACCTAAAGGCATCATGACCCTTATTCATCAGCATCTCTCAAATTGCACCACACACTAAAGTACATGTAATCCTGTCCCCACATGAACACAGATTTATGATGCACTGATGAAAAGTTATATCCAAATGAAGGTTGCACTTCAAAGCCATCCTCTGAAGGAGCTGTTTTATTTCACAGTAGTTCAGTATAGTTGAGAAGATCCTACTTTGTTACTTATATCAAAAGTAGTATTCTAGGGGTAAATCTTATTCTATGAAGTACTCAGGTATCCCAGAAATGTCTCGGCACTTGATTTTCTATAAATTTAATTAATTTGAACTTGGAATACCTACTTGTATGGGCTGATGTGAAAATTAATATTAGTTTTTATTGAGGGTTTACTCTCATACCATTCCTACTGCCTTCCACAATCATATGTGAACTTAGAAATCCTACATGCAATCCTATTTGTAGGCTTTCTCAGTTCTTTGGTACACACTGATAACCATAATACTATCTTTGTTGAAACACTCAAGGTCTCTTAATACTCAAGTCAACTCATTGAATGGGAGAAAATAATTGTAAATCATATATATGATATGGGACTAGTATCCAAATATATAAAGAACCTTACAACTCAACGGCAAAAAGATAACTCAATTTTAAAATGGGCCAAAGACTTAAGTAGACATTTCTCCAAAAAAGATATACAAAGGACCAATAAGCACATGATAATGTGTTCACCATTATTAGTCATTAAGAAATCATAAATCAAAACCATAATGAGGGGCACCTGAGTGGCTCAGTCATTAAGCGTCTGCCTTTGGCTCAGGTCATGGTCCCAGGGTCCTGGGATCGAGCCCCACATAGGGCTCCCTGCTCAGCGGGAAGCCTGCTTCTCCCTCTCCACTCCCCCTGCTTGTGTTCCCTCTCTCGCAGTGTCTCTCTCTGTCAAATAAATAAAATCTTTAAAAAAAAAAAACATAATGAGATACTACTTTATGCCCAGTAGGATGGCTATAATCAAAACAGATAGGGGCACCTGGGTGGCTCAGTCATTAAGCGCCTGCCTTCGGCTCAGGTCATGATCCCAGGGTCCTGGGATCGAGCCCCAAATCAGGCTCTCTGCTCCGCGGGAAGCCTGCTTCTCCCTCTCCCACTCCCCCTGCTTGTGTTCCCTCTCTCGCTGTCTCTCTCTCTCTCTCTGTCAAATAAATAAATAAAATCTTAAAAAAAAAACAGGTAATAGTAAAAATCAATCTTTTGGGGAGTTTATCAAGACTTTTAGGTGTCCAGATAAAAACAGATTCAGAAGATAATAAATAAAGAAACAAAGGATCTCTGGATCATCATTAGTCTTACAAAGAACCCTTAGAACATTCCAAGACCAGGACTTTGTAACTAGACATAAAAGTGTGAACCATGCATTCTGTTAGCCTGTTTGTGGCTGCTATAGTTCCCAGCTTTGGGTTGTGCAGCCAGTGAAGCAGCTGCCTAGAGAAGCACTTGACAGATGATCACTAGGAAAGGATCATGAGGCAAAATCCAAAGTACAACTTCTATCTTTAACCTCATTTTAGAAAAGGAAAAGGGTGAAGTTGGAATATATGGAAATAATCTTGCCTCTGTATGGATTGCACTCAATGTACTTAATTTCAATGTAAAGAAACGAACTATTATCTATGTAGAGTCCATTCTCTGATCATTTTTATGTTATAATATTTTAAAATGTACAAGATCAGGAAATTATAGAAGACATTTAACATTGCCTTATCATTCTCTTATTTATTCCAAAATGTTTGCTATAGTTGTTTGGCTATTTTTGCTCTCCTCATTACAATATTTATTTCATCAAATACATGTTCATCACTTTCCATTCTCTGAAAGGCACTAGTGTAGTTTGTGCTCTTATGCTCTGACCTTTGAAATAATTCATAATTGAACTAGTGAATGCTGTTCCCTCATTTTCCAACCTCAAAGCTAGCAAGTAAGCGCTAGAATAGTCCATGACCTATAAGAAAGAATGCTAAAAAGCTTATAATTATTAGAGAATGGTACTGTTTTCTGCAAAGCAGCTAGACACTGAGCATCTTGTTTTAGAGAAAATAAAAAATGATCCTTTATAAACTTTCCTATAATCCATGACTAAAGTTACACTTTAACTCAATCAGAAAATAGTTCATCATTTTTCATATTTAATACATTCCTACTATTTGCTAGATAATCTGCACAATACAGAAATTCAGAAATTAGTAAGCACCTCACAGCTTAGTGGTGAAAAGAGATATATAAACAAATACATTTAAATTCATTTTAATCACTGTAACAATGAAACCACGCACACAATATGGGGAAGGGAGTGTTTAATTCTGTAGAGAAGTCAAGGAAATCTCTACAATGTCAAATTTCTTAATGACAAGCTCACATGGTATCACAAGTCTACCTTTCATAGCAAGTATAGCACAGATGCAAATTTCCATTTATTCAATGATCATTTGATTAATGCCTATCTCGTCCATTAATATGTAAGTTCTGTTTGGGCACAGAGCATATTCGTTCTTACCCACTATTAAATTCTCAACATCCAGGATACTATGTACAAAAGGCTATCAATTAGTATCTCTTAAATGTTGAGTATACACAGAAAAAGTATTCCTAAAGGAATACATTAGGATACCTGACTTGGCCATCAGAAGCAGATTAGGAGTTTTACAGGAGAACTAGGCAGAAAGAAGACATTGGAGGCAAAGGTACAGCAGTATGTGCAAAGAGATGAAAGCATGCGTGCTTGGTGCTGAGGTGTAAAATATGAGATGGGGTTTGGAAGAACATGTCAGAGAGGGTAAAAGAAGAAAGAGTGTACATAACATGACAAATATCATGCTAAGCAATTGCAGCTTTTATCTCAGAGATAAGAGATAGGGAGTCTCTAAAGCATTTTAGGTAAATAAGAAACACGACTGGACTATCCTTCAAATGTTAGAAAGACCAGTTTTGTACAGTTTCATGTTCATTAGGATTTTTAGGATGCAAAGAACAGAAGTTTAGTAGGATTACATAGGAGAGTGTATTACAAGAATAAGCATGAAAGTAAAAGAACTTTCTGTCACCAATTAAACATAATATAGAGAAATGCTGGATGTCTCCCATGACTTTGGTAAGAGCAATTCCACTGATGTTGTGGAAACAGACACCTGATTATGAATAGAGGACATAAGTGGTGAGGAAGAAGTGGAGAAACTGAAAATGGACTACTTTTCTAAGTAGCTCGAAAAAAGAAGGAGGCTTCCAAGCCAACATGATCCTGAGAATTTATGCTTCAAAAAACACCTTCTTCCTAACATGTAGCAAAGAGGGGTAAAATATTACACATACATACACACACACAGAGAGACACATATACTTACACATACATATATACACATACCACAACTGTACTCAAATTTGAGATAGACATTTATGTGGGTGAAAAACAGAAGAGAAACAAGAAATGGTGAATGGAGGCCGAGCTCACAGTTTTCTGGGTTTTATAATTGTGGCAAATAATTCAGCACTGCTGGACCAAAGGTCATTAAAAATAGTCCTCTGCGGGGCGCCTGGGTGGCTCAGTTGGTTAAGCGACTGCCTTCGGCTCAGGTCATGATCCTGGAGTCCCGGGATCGAGTTCTGCATCGGGCTCCCTGCTCGGCAGGGAGTCTGCTTCTCCCTCTGACCCTCCCCCCTCTCATGCTCTCTCTCTCTCTCTCTCTCATTCTCTCTCTCAAATAAATAAATAAAATCTTTAAAAAAAAAAATAGTCCTCTGATTGTAAGGGAGGACTTAAGTTTTACTTACTGCTTAGAGGCATGGATTTGGTGAACCGCCCCAAGTGCAAAAAGAAATAGGGGGAATGTAAGATCTAGTTACTTGCTGAATAGAGCTAAAGGTATATAGAAATTGTGCGTTTCAGGGGGCATGGAGAGGAACAGTTTCATTCTCTAAAACTGAGTCAAGCTGCCTTCAGTCTAGATTCCTCCTACCCCTAACCAGCCCATAGAGGCATTAACTTTAAACTGTGATTGTAAAATCTAGCCCTAAAATGGAGATTCAAAGTGTGCAGAGGCAACTGCAAAGCTCATAGACCAAGAGAGATGAGCAATGTGTGTGTGCAGGTGGGAGGTGGGTGTGTAGGTATGTGAATGAGGTGTGTGTGTATATATGTGTGTGTGTGTGTGTGTGTGTGTAAGACAGAGACAGAGAGACGGAGACGGGGAGAGGGAGAAATAAACCAGCATACAAAAATTCCAAAAGATATGAAAAAAATCTAATGCCAACATGATCAACAAAATCAATAATCAGCTTAGTGGAACTTTTCTAAATAATATTTATTTTGTAAAAAGTCTGACAAAAACTATTAAAAATGGTGAGATCTGAGATAACTAAAATAATTTTCATTTAAATAACATAGAAAAAATTGTATTGTACAGCCCACTGTGGAAAACAGATGGAGGTTCCTCAAAAAATTAAAAATAGAATTATCATATGATCCAATAATTCCACTACTAGGTATTTACCTAAATAAAATGAAAACACTAATTTGAAAAGATAAGTATACCCTTATGTTTATTGCAGCAGTATTTACAATAGCCAAGATATGGAAGCAACCCAAGTGTCCATTAATAGGTAAATGGATAAAGAAGTGGTATATATACACAATGGAATATTACTCAACCATAAAAAGAATGAAATCTTGCTATTTGTTCTTTTTTTTTAAAGATTTTATTTATTTGACAGAGAGAGACATAGTAAGAGAGGGAACACAAGCAGGGGGAGTGGGAGAGGGAGAAGCAGGCCTCCCGCAGAGCAGGGAGCCCGATGCAGGGCTCGATCCCAGGACCCGGGGATCATGACCTGAGCCGAAGGCAGACACTTAACGACTGAGCCACCCAGGTGCCCCGAAATCTTGCTATTTGTAACAAATGGATGGACCTAGATGTTATAATGCTAAGTGAAATGAGTCAGTCAGAGAAAGATAAATACCATATGACTTAACTCATATGTGGAATTTAAGAAACAAAGCAAAGAAAAAAAAAAGAGAGAAATAAACAAAAAACAGACTCTTAAATATAAAGAACAAACAGTTGCCAGAGGGGAGGTTATGGAGAGATGGGTGAGATAAAGGGGATTAAGAGTACACTTATTGTGGGATGCCTGGTTGGCTCAGTTGGTTAAGCATCTGACTCTTGATTTCAACTCAGGTCATGATCTCAGGGTTGTGAGATCAAGCCCTGCATTGGGCTCTGTGCTAAGCATGGAGTCTTCTTAAGATTCTCTCCCTCCCTCTTCCTCTGCCCCTCCCCCACCTCTCTTTGTCTCTCTCTCTTTCTCTCTCTCTCTCTTCCCTCCCTCCCTCTCTAAAAAAAACCCAAAAACCAAAAAAACGTTAACACAACAAAATCAGAGATGATAGATAGATAGACAGACAGACATGCCAATTATAAATCTTGGAAATCAAAAATATAGTAATGAATTTTAAAATGCAATTATGGGATAATTTCTAGACAAAACAACCTAATAAATGAAATAAGACATAGATCTGAAGAATTCTAGCATGAAGAGACAAAGATAAATAGGAAAACAGTTAAGAAGCTAGACTGAGAGGCATTTACAAAATAAGAATTCTTGAAGAAAGAAGAGAATAGTGGAGATGCAATATTTAAAGAAATAATTATTGAGAAGTTCCAGAACTGCAGAAGGACTAGGTTCTCAGGTTTAAGAGACTCTAAGAAGCAAGGGGACTAAATAAAAATAAATCTATACTTGAACACATTGAAATAAGCCAGCAAGAGTTTATCTTAATAGCTAGTAGAGTAAAAAGAGTAATTACTTACGGGTAAGGAAAGTAAATCTAGCAGTATTTATCAACATAAAAAAGACCAGAAGAAATTAGGTAACATTTTCAAGTAGGCAAGGGAAAATAAATGCTAATCCATAATTTTAAACCCAGCCTAAAAGTCATGCAAGACTGAGAGCAAAATACAGATATTTTCACATACTCTACCCACATACACACACATACCCACTAAACTTACATAACCCAGTCACACATAGTCACACTCATATATACCCTCACATGCACTTATAAACATACTTACATAACACAGTTTTTATTCAAGATGTGTTTTAGCTAACAATGAGTGAATCTAGAAGGCAAAAAATAGGAAAAACTGATCATATATGTAAGTCAAATTAGTTAGCTATTGACCATCAAAACAATTTAAAAACTTTTTTTAAAAGCACAAAATTAAAATTCCAAATAACAATAATGAGGTGATAGAGGTGGAGGGATATTTAATGAATAATTAAGGACCCCTTATGATAGAGAGGATAGAAATACTGCAAAGTAACAAACTTTTTTAGATTGTTTTATAATTAAATATGCATAAATATCCTCAAATTATAAGTGTAAAGTAATTTGATATAAATTCAATCATGAACCAAGAAGAGATTTGGCTGAGATGGACCATTATCACTGATCAAGTTTTTTCTAGGTGGTTATGAGCTTTCTCAAGGACAAAGTAGTGGTTGGAGCATCGTTAATGAAATACTGGACTACCGCTAGAGTGACAATTGTTTTTATCAGAAGATAACAAGCTTCAGGGGAGTGAATTTCTGTCTTCACCAGTGAATATATCCTTGGAAGTTGGCCCTTGAGTGCTGTAATTGACACTGGATTCTTTGCAAGAGCTGTCACTGTAGATGCTAGTGTGGAATCTTTTATACAGGTTTCTTCAGGAAATTGGAATTCTCCTCTAGGCCCAAAGTTCACAGCTCTTGAGTCCTCTTTCAAAGCCATCTATCAGGTCACAGGTCAGCCCTTAGAATCCTAGGTCAGGACTGGACCATCTGCCACTGCACTAAGGTTCCCTCCCATTATCCTGAAATTTCTTCAGTGAAGTCAGACCAAAATGGGTCTATCTACAGCTCTCTCACCCCCGGACTCTCATATCAACTGACCTAATATTTCTCTTATTGAAACCTATCTTCAGTGATGCCAGGGTGACATTCTATCCCTGCCTATGCTGTGCTGCAGAGGGAAGAAAAGCACAAGCTAATCTTTATCCAGACTCAGGGAGACCCTCCCTGATGGCACTGCTGGCTTCATCTCATCCCAGACAATGGAGGGAAACTTTGAGCATTTTGAAGGAAGCATTCTAAAGCATGGGTTCTCTGAGGCCCAGGGCTCCCTCTTTCCCAAGTCTAAAGGCAGTACTCTGCAATGGAGACAGTGCTACAAGAATAATATTTAGGAATGAATTCAATCCAAGTTCCCAATTCTGGTTGGGCTGAATGCCCCCAAGGCTCAGATTTCAGGTTGGCAGGGACTGTGGTCAATATGTTCCTCCTTGACTCCCAGTGATATGAAATGGCATACAAGGCTGAGGGTTGGTTATAAAAAGAAAAAGAAGAAACTTCTCCATCAAATTCATTGTTCCTATTTTGCATTATCACAGGATGTTGATTATTTCAGTATTCATGTCCAAGACTCAACTGAGTATAAAATAATTATTACCACATTAATAGCTACTTTTTACTTTGCCATCAAAAAATTTACAGGAAGATTTAATTAAGTAAGAAGACTTGACAAGGCAATATATTTCTAAGAAGCTGTAGCATGCCACAAATGGCAACAGGAGGTCAAATGTCAATGATTTTATCCTCAAATGAACTATAATAACTTCCCTAAAGTGCATTCCTTGGAATTTGCAATTGTTATGAAATGGAATTTATCATTAGGGAAAGAAACTAGCACTGTGTGTTGGACTAGGATAAAAATCAAAAAACTCCAACTTATTTTTAAGTGCAAATAAATAAATACAAAGAAGGTAATAGAAGAGAGCTAACATCCTAAACTCTGTTTAGACCTTACTACAGATCAGACAGTGTTTTATACAATTTTACTTTGAGCATTTAAGTTAGCACTCACAATGGTACAATGAAGGATGATCATTAAACAGGTAGGAGATTTCAGTTTTAAAGGCCCAGCAGCAATATCCCCCAGGGAATGGATTTATCAAAAGGGGATGCAGAGATAAACAACAACAAATACTTTCAACGGTGCTATGGCCAGACATACTGGAGGACATATCCAAGATACTGCTATGTATCTACAACCAGGCCTTACGATGACTAAAACTCTTCCAGCTACCCTATTAGCTTTTCCACCCCCACGTGATGACTCATATACCTCGTCTCTCTCTCCTTTGCTATTATCCAAATAACACTTTCTATAGGTTTTAAATTCAAACTCAAAGAAAAAGGAGAGAACAATATAATCTATTAAAAAGAGATCTGGCATTGGAGTCAGAAAATTCTGTGATCCTGCTTCTAAGCATTATTTCCAGTAAACTGAGGTTCAGTTTACTCAACTAAAAATGGGTATATTAATCTTTATCATGAAGAGTTGTTATACACATTAGGTATAACCTTGTTAAACTTTTGCCATAGTACTGGGTGTGAGTCAAGATCACAATGTAGAGTACCACTTATTTTACTGTTTTTTGGATCTGGTATTCTTGGCCCAATATCATCTAGTACAAGGGGTGAGTGCTATATGCCTGGATATCTCACAGATTATTAGCCAACTTTTGGCCTGATGTTGGCCTATCAACTGTGGCCAGAGTATTAGGGTAATGAGGTGCACTGTGCTAGCCATGACTATCTAACTGGGCTACTTAACAAAGTTCTGGAAGGTTTCAGATGTTATCCTAAAGTGGGTTGGCACTGGCTTGCAGTTTCATCAGTTCAGTACAGCATCTCCAAAAACACAACTGGCAGCAGGTTTGCCCAGTTCCACTTACTCCTTTGTAAAGGGTCTCAACAGTGTGTATGGTTTTCAGTTTGCATTATAATTCACAATTAAATGTTTTTAATGTAAATCATCCAAACCTGCCCTTTATCTTTTGAAAATAATTCATTAATAGACTAAGTCCCATGAATGAAAGAACATCTCTTGCCAAGTTTGACACCCACTCTGAATCAATAAATCTGAGCTTTGAAGGCAAACTAAAACATTTGAGATTTTGTGATCATTTATCCATGACCAAATCTAACTTCCTATTTTGGAGGGAAAAATTAATACTAATCCTCATTTGAAAATCCCCAAAGATTTTTCAGACACAAGTGCTCTCCAAACCAGAAGCTGGAAAAACAAACATAAACAAACGAAAACATGTGGGATTCCATTTCCTTTAAAATGTACATTAACTTTTTAAGTTCAAGCAAAGGTCATTTGAAAAATTCTAAGAATTGCCCAGGCCAAAAACTTGTACTTCATGTACAGATACCTCAAAGGTTTGTGGTAAGAGGTTCTTGATTTCCAGGGTAAACATATGCATACAATATTGTAACTGTACTCATTGCCTCTAAAAGATGTATCAAGGAACAAAAGTAATCTGAAAACCCTTAGAGTCCTAGGGTATAGTCATTAGTATAAACAATCCCCAAATATTTCCAAGTAGGTTAGCAAGGACAATTCACCTATGGTGTAACTCATCTGGACAGTATGGTGACGTCCTACCCATTTCCTCTCCTCTGTAATCAGTAGTAAGATAAGAAGCATTCTCTAAAACTGTACTCACCAATAGAACTGTCTACAATAATGTAAATATCCCCATTCTGCAGTGTCCAATACAATAGTAACTAGCCACACAAAGAGTAATTTAAATATGGCTGGGACTGAGGAACTGGATTTTTAATTTTATTTAATTTTAATTAACTTTAATTTAAATTTACAGAGCTACATGTAGATGAACAGTGGCTACCACAGTGAACCGTGCAGGCATACAGAACAGGAATATACTACTCCTTGAATAAATATCTATAATAATAATAGCAATTAGTAACAATAATAATAAATACCTAACATTGGTAAGCACTTAGCACCTGTTCATTTCTCACAGAGCCAATTCCCACCATCACCCATGCCCTGGGTGTTGGTAGACTTGCTCTTGATAAGATGCTGTCCTAATAACTAAAAGCAATGACTCAGTGACAAATAGAATGACAAGCATTGGACCCAGGAGCATAAAGCATACCAGTTGGTAGAAGTACTGATGGATGAGCTCAGTGGACCATATGGAAAATCCTATGCAAGGACAGTACAAAGCAGAGAGAATATTATGGACCAAATGAGGGTAGTGGGCTTATAAGATACAGTAGCCCCCTTGCAAGACAACAGGTTATAGATGATCTTGATGTGGGTCCCAGTCCTGGCTTTAATGATCTTGTCATCCTCTGAAAGGAGGGAAGAAAATTAACAGTTGACAAACTTTAAGGAATGTACTGTATTTTAATCACAAGCTGTTGGGTTTTAGATAGGAATATTTGCAAGTAAGGAAGAACTTATCTTTGATGACTTTGGAGTCATACTAGACTCCTCTCTTTGTCTCACAGTATACATCTGATGCTATTGGCCCTATCTTTAAAACATACCCAGAATCTCACCATCTCTCATCACCTCCGTATTGGTCAGAGCCACCATTCTCTCAGCCAGATTATTGCAGTTGCCTGGTTACCACTCATTTCCCTTTCACTCTTGCCCTGTTTTACTCTTATCTCAGAAAAGCATATATTTAAAAAATAAGTCAGATGATGCCACTGTACTCAAAATCCTCTACTGGCTTTCCATCTCTGAATAAAAGCCAAATTTTCTAAATGGCCTGTAAGTCCTTACATTACTTGATCTCATCTTTTACTGCTCTGTCTCGGTCAGTCCACTCCAAACAGACTGGATTTCTGAACATGACAGGGATGCTCCTTGCTCAGGGCCCTGTACACTAACTTTCTTACCATGGATTCCTGCACATACCTTCTTCCCATCTTTGCTCAAAAGTCATCTGCACAGTGAAGCCTTTTCTGATTACCTTAACTTAAATTTGCTCCGCCCACTACAGCTCCTACTATGCACTTTTTTCTCTATTTATGCTTTCTTTTTCTCCATAAAACTTATCACTAATATACTATTTTTAGCATTTATTTATTTCATATTTCTTTCCACTAATGTAGCTTCCTTAAGACAGGAATTTTCTTCAGTTTTGTTCATTGCTATATCCCCAGCATGTAGAAAATGTCCTAGTAGGTAGTAGCCACTGAAATAAATTAATAAAATGAATTAATGGAGCTTTCTGGATGGAGATTTGATTAAAGACAAATTTGACAAACCCCTAAAAGTTTATTGTTGGAACACAGTTTGCATGCATTTAAACTATTTCACTTGTCCTCAAATGTCTGTTTTCTCAGTTTCAATTAGCAGAAAGTAGCCCACAGCTATATTTCATTTTTAAAAAAATTTCTCTCCAACTAAGATCTTACTTGGGCACATTTGAAAAATGTAAATGCATGGAATGTTACAGCTGGAAGGGGCCTTAGGGAACCTACTCTAGTGTCCTAAAGTATGTTCCCACAATGGCTAGAACAAGATTTCCCACCATAAAATTGAATAATGCAGTATTTTTTCCCAATTTGCAGAAACAGAAAGTTGATAAGAGATAATATTCTCAATTAATTTTTTTCTTATGATTTCTCTTAAGATATTGGCACCACAGTCACTTATCAACTAACAAGTACCAGCAGATGTCAAAAGTCAATAAGCAAGAAGCAAATAGATAAAAATATAAAAACCCAGAAATTGTCATTGCAACAGCTTGATTTATCATGCCACATGCAAATGGTTGTGATTATATTTTGCTTCTATCTAATGATATTTTCCGCTAGTACAATCTCTCCTAGTTTGATAAATTAAAAATCAACCAGAATTTTAATTGCAAATTCTCTAATGTCAAGCAAGTTTGAGAATTTGTGATCCAGTCTAGCACTTTAATTCCACAGATTCAATAATTCACGCACAAGAGAAATGACTTGCCCAAAGGCACATAGTTAGTGACAAAAATAGATATTGGATAAATCTTTTCTGCTTATCTCTTTCTTCTTTATTCCGACTCTCAAGGATTCAAACCACTTTTTTTTTAAAGTTCTCAAAATTTACTTTATTATGGGGGGAATATCTACCCAAAAATCTGTTTGTTGAGTAGGGTGGAGGTCCCCTGGCACCCAGCTCCCTTTCTATCTCCAAACAAGCCCATTTTTCTAATCACTATCTTTTTAAAAAAAGAGAGAAAGTTACTAAACTACTTGAAAATAAAAAGAAAAGGAAATTTTTACCTCGTCTTCTTCCAGACATGGTAATAAGCTGGAGACTGTGGATGTTTTCCAGCTCCCAAATAGGTTTTCCTTGAAAAATTCCACTGAAGAATTGGAAAGGGGAGAGGGGGAAGCCAACATATAAAAATTAAATGATTTCTGATCTTTAAATATTCTGAATTTCTGACTTCTTTTAAAACACTGGAAGGTATTGCTACACTAAGCCCATATTCTTGAATACAATAATGAAATCTACATAGCATGAATCCCTTTATACAAACTAGTTTCCTGTTCACCCCAAATCTCTCCACCCTTTCACCAACACATGTCAGCTTTCATTTATCATCTAATTCGATCTGCATTTTTTTTTAAAGATTTTATTTATTTATTTGACAGAGAGAGACACAGCGAGAGAGGGAACACAAGCAGGGGAAGTGGGAGAGGGAGAAGCAGGCTCCCCACAGGAGCAGGGAGCCCGATGCGGGACTCGATCCCAGGACCCTGGGATCATGACCTGAGCCGAAGGCAGTCGCCCAACCAACTGAGCCACCCAGGCGCCCTCGATCTGCATTTTCATTTTATCATAGCTAAATATTTCTGTCCCCATGCCACCATCAAAAATGAGAACAATAATGAGATGTAATGAATTCAAGGAAAAAAATTAGAAGAATCACATTTATTTTGAGGAAATGAAGAATATTCCTATATGTTTTAAAATGCACACGATGTGTATCTGTGGGAAAACAACTTAAGATGGATTTCTTTCATACTCCAGTCCATGGCCTTCTTTGAGTTTGTGATTTCTGTTTTATAGTCATGACTACTAACTCACTTCATAGATAGTAACTGAAACCCACTAGCTTCCTGTTTGTTTTTTCTTCTGAAGAATATTTATTACTAAGACTGCTAACCCATAGTAGACATATGTGTCATGCCTAATGTCTCAGAAATTTCCTTGGTCACCACTAGCCCACCTCATAAACACACACAAACATCCATAAACTGCATGTTCAATAAAATACCTCTAAGCTGTCCTTTGCAGAGAAGTAGTCATTCTTGGGGACATTCCTGGGTACTTAGCCCAAGAGCACTGCAATGTGGATTAGCTTCTGAGCCATGAAGTAGTCTGGCTTTTCACTAAAACAACCAGACGTGCTCTCTTTCAGATGTTTGGTTTTTAAAAGATTTTTAATTTTATATTTGTAAAATTCAATTTCTAAATTTTTTTGAGTTTGGCCAGATAATAATGAGAATAGAAGAGACAGCCAGAGAGAAACGGAGAGGTAAGATGAGACCATGTGGGCCCTTAAGAAAAGGTATTAGTATTCCCTAAATCTGCCTCTCTGGTTAGGTGATTGTTTTCTTTCTGAATATAAGTATTAGCCCAAATTAGATTATGTTGTTATAATCAAAAGAGCCTCATTTACTTTTTTTACATCTTAGGGAACTGTCTTATGCCAAGCAACTCCTCCTACTCAGTGGCCCCTTGTTCCAGTTTTCTGTAGCAGGTCCTATGACCAGAAATCCACAGGAGTGGGCTTCATGAGTCCTTTAATGATAGCAGTGTTAAAATATAACCCAATAAATGAGCAAAACAAGCCAAAGTAACCCAGAAATGATTTAATAAATTTCTTAAATACAAAAGGTTTTTTCTTAATTGACCCAGTGCTACTGGTCAATTTTAACCAAGTAGTGAGAACACAGTGTTGGCATTTAAAGAATGGTTAAAGAACTTTTTGGGGGGACTCATCCCAATTCTAAATCTAGGTTAATATCATCCATGGTGATTTTCAGATGTATTTTGATAGTTTATGCTGTGTTTGCCCAGTTTGGTCACAGAGCTAAATATTTTACTAGTTTTATTTTATTTTTTTAATTTTACTAGTTTTATGTACACATCTCCAGAATTCTAGGATTTGTGTGTCAACTTGTTGAGAGAAAATCACTTACAGTTTCATCAGTTACTTTGGATATTGAGGCATGTAAGTACACCAGATTTGTGATTATCTAGAAAGACCTTGAGGTTTATCTTCCAAGGATTTCTGCCAAAACTTAAAGTGTGTTTCATATTATTGTAAATACTTAAGAACTTTCTCTGGAATTGGACCTTCATTTACACCAACATATCTGTAACTCTGGGCAATCTATGACTCTAGGAAACTTAGGGCAGGTTAAAAAAAAAAGAAATTAATCTCCATTTACTCAACTCACAAGTCTGGTTTGAGTTTGAGTATTTTACTTCCTTAAAGAAAGATTTGTCTTTATCTTGTTTGGTGTTTCCTTATGATTAAGTTCAATTTATGTTGTTATCTTCTAATATCAGTTAAGAAACTACTGGTAATACCATGATCCCTGAAGGGTCTGACAAGTTGTTTCTTACAAATCTCCTTAACTCCAAAAATTCCATGATATCAATATAGTTTAAATTCTCTTCAACACATTTTCACCTCCTGTCCAGCTGACTGCACAAAAAATAAGCAAATTGCCTATATTTTGCTTGTAATTCCTGCATACACTCTAAAGGTATGGTCAAGAGTATAAAAACTATAACATTGGTTATTTCCTTTGTCATGTTATGACATGAACCCGACTTGGAAAACTCACAGCAATACTTGCCTGATGAATGTGGACACTAGGCATACTAATGTGCTTTTGAAACATGAATAAACCTATGAAAGCTTCTTTGGTCTCTTTCATCACATCTTTTCATCATCCCCATCATCTCTTTGATCAAGCCTGTCAGCTTTTTACTAGCAAATATTTATTTCATTATCCTCTTCTTAAAATATTGCTAAAATTTTCATTCTGCACAGGGAGTCAGGTGGCCACAGTTGATCTGCCTTAGAATATTTCTTTGCAGCATCTAGCTCCTCTTACTTCCCACAAGCTTTTGTGCACCAGTTTCTTGCATCCTGAAATTCTTATTTGCCACAGTATAATGTCACTACCTAACCTCACCCAAAATAGAAGCAACAGACAAAAGTGATACCTCATATGCTGGCAATTTCCTATAACCTATACAAAGCCAGATGATAAAATCCTAAGCAACCTAAAATAAACAAATAATTAATACAATTTTGCCCACAAACCCAACTTGATTCATGACTAAAGTGACAGCAAAAACACTATTTTAAAACTAGCTCAACTGGTATGTTGCTATGTGTGATCTAGGAATTCTGATTTCTCTGTATTTTCTCTGGCTCATGACATGGCTCTCTCCACAACTGTGTAATAATGTAGAAATTTATCTTCTATGTTGGATCCTTACTTAATCTTTACTATTTTTCCTGTCTCTAGCTTAAATCATAATGTTTAGTTTTCATTTTGTGAGTTTCTTTACTATTTTATCTTTTGGTCTTTACTATTCCTTGGGTTCTCCTAACCACTGGGCCCAGCTCAAGGGGCATAGTTTATAATTCCTATAATCCACAGGCATTTCTTGAGGCTCTGTGGAGAAGACTTGGGAATGGACTTTAAGATTCTAAAGAGCAAAGATGAGGTAAATGTCAATTGACTTTTCTGTTTTTAAGGTACCCCAAATCTGCAGGGTTCCTGGGCTGATAAAAAGTGATCTGATTTATCACCTCTAAGGCTAATTTTGTCAGCCATGGAACAGATATCTGACCAGTTTCCTGGTAGGGCTTTATAGGCATTGATTCCACAAATGAAGTATAATCCTTATTCATTAATGATGAACTTGCTATGCCTTAGTAAATGAGACTATTCTCATATATGGGACTCCAGAAAATGCAAGAAATTTGGTTGTATAATCAGTTTGTTCAGTTATACCCTAAGAAAAGGAAGACCATTTTTATTGTACCTATACAAATAACTACATTGTTATTAATATGGCTGAGAGAGAGAGAGAAAAAAAAAAGAGAGAAAAGAGTAAAATAACTTATTGCTGAATTCTGAAGGACAGGGAGAACAAGAAAGCATTTAAAGAATGTTCTACTAATTTAATGATTAAAGAATATTAAGAATAAAGCGAAAGCATGTTCAACCTAGGTTGTATCTTTCTTCATCACTTACAGATGATTTTCTCAGGTTTCAGTGTTTATATGTCAGCTTAGAGGTTTAAGCTTCTGAGAAGTTTTCACCTTCTAGACTGGGTTGAGCCTCCATCATGTGTACTTTTATTGCACTGCTTACCCCTGATTAGGTCCATTAGAACATTATTTTTAATAACAAAAATTGAAAATAACTTAAGTGACTAATGGAAGAGGATGTGTATTTCATTTCAGGCAATAAAATCTAGTAATTTTTAAAGATTTTATTTATTTATTTTAGAGAGCAAGAGAGAGCAGGGGGAGGAGCAGAGGGAGAGGGAGAGAATCAAGCAGACTCTGCGCTGAGCGAGGAACCTGACACTGGACTCGATCTCACGACCCTGAGATCATGACCTGAGCCAAAATCAAAAGTTGGACACTTATCCCACTGAACCACCCAGGCGCCCCTAAAATATAGTAATTAAAAATGATGATTTCAGTATATTCAATGGTGTGAAAATATGTTCATAAAAAATAGATTACATAGAGAAATTACATAAGGAAAAATAGATTATAAGAATATGGTATTCATAGCATGGTCACAGTTTTATAAATATCCATGTGTATACATAGGCATCAAAATCTGTTTTAAAGGCTCTAAACATTACTAACAGGTTATCACTTAATGACAAGACTATTGTTTTTATTTTTATTTACTGTCTAATTTGTATAATTGTCTAATTTTTATGAGATTTATTTATTGTCTAATTTGCACAGATTTATTTTTTCAAAAAGGGGCACAATAAAGGTTATTAAAGTAAATATTTCCTGAAAACAGATTGGTAATTTCAACAACAAAACATGATGACATTCAATAAAAACACACCAAGATGCTCTGCTACCTATCACTCTCTCAGTGTAGCACAGTCTTAAAATCTTTTTTTCTGTTCAAGATAATGCAGTATCTTTTGCTTCCCCCTTTCTTCTAGGAAAGGCTAGATTAAAGGTAATCCTCATAAACAGACATTTTAAATTGAACCCACACATTCTCAAAATATTAATGAATTCCACACTCCCATTTCTAAAGACCAGACATATTTTTTGTGTGAACACTTCACATTAGTGTTTTGAATTCTCTCTGGTGGGATGCTGAACTCCGAGCACAACCCAACTTTACCTGGTTAATTTTTCTGCAACTTCAGTTTATGTACCACAAACAAGAAATTGGAAACAAGTTGGTTCATAGATTTTCTTAATTGAGTCTTAGGCATTCCATGTAATAATCAGATTTGTTCACACAATTTTATCTTGTCCAATTATAAAGAGCCATTTAGATACAAATCTGAGATAAAAAAAATGCATCCTTACAAGGCTTGGGACTCCACATTTAGACTAATACAAAAGATAGAGAAGCCACAGTTTGAAAAAGAAACTGGTATTTTCATATAAGTACTAATACTTCCCCCCCCCCAAAAAAATAATCTATTATGAAGGGAGTCAGGATATATATAACTAGATTGTTACTATTCTTGTGGTTTAAAGATTGTTTAACTCTTAGGTACATATAATTAATTTGATCTTTTAAAGTTACATGTTTTTCCTTTCTTTCTCAAAGATTTTATTAAAGGTCTTTACAGATTAAAATCCAGTCTCCGGATCCAGCTGCCAAAGAGACCCTGTTACGCAGGCGGCTCTGGCTTCCCACCTTTCTGTTCGAGATGGGGGTGGTGGGCAGTATCTCATCTTCGGGTTCCACAATGCTCCCATGATCCGGCAGGGGGCTTCTTAGGGCCAGTCTTACCACTTGGGTCCCAGGGAAGCATGACCTTCACTTTGATGCCCAGCACACCCTGGCTGAGCAGAACATGGCGCACAGCAGTGTCCGCGTGGTGGTTAACAGGGTCCCCACTGTGAATCATCAGGCCCTCCACAGACTTCACGGATTTAGCCCCCTGTCCCCGGAGTTTCCCAGATACCACGCCCTGGCAGCCTTCCGCCCCACTCTCCGTGATGAGCCGCAGCCCGCCGGAGCGGGCCCCCCGCACAGCAAGGCCTGCTAGGAGTTTGTAACGCAGAGATTCTGCCCGGGCAATAGCACACACACCTCTTGTGGCCGCCTTTTCGGCACGGAGCTACACTGCCCTCGGGGAAACCAAACCTCTTCTGAACCACAGCAGTCAATTCTCGGACCCGCCGGCCCTTCTCGCCAAGAACATTCTGCGCCTGGTGGCCAAGATGATGATCTCTGTCCCGGTTGGTGTAACTCCGACCTCAGCCCCGGAGTAGCCATCTTCAGCCAGCTCCCGAGTGAAGAACTCATTCAGTTCAGCTCTGAAGACGCCATCAGCAACAAACTTCCTCTTCTTGGAAATTTGCACCGCCATTCTGCCGCCACGCGCCCCGGAAAGAAAAAACAGGCTAAAGTTACTTTTTTATAATGTAAAATGTAGTCTTAGATTCTAAGTGATGCTACTAATCATGGATGCAAATGACTTGAATCTCTAAGCAGTCCCCTCTTCTCCCTACACAGATAGCCCATGGTACTCAGGGCATCCTTTTGCTGATCCTTTATATCTCTAGGCCCAATAGGTAGAGAGATGGAAAATAAAAGGAAATTGCTGTTTAATTTTCTTGTTGTTCCCATGTTCTCCTTCTTTCTACAACCTCCATGTTTTCATGCCGTGGCTCATTCTTTATATCCACCTCTGCAAATAACTCACCTTTAATGCAACTTACTTCTGGGTGTATTTTTTCCAATATCATTTTTGTTCCTTATCTGCACACATTCACCAGAGGTGTGTATATTGACCAAAGGTGTGTATATTCATGCAGGAATGGAAAAGGAAAAATGTGTGGCTCAAAAAGATTTTATTTGATTTAAGTTTACTTTTTGACTTTGCTTTTCTTATAAAGTTAGATGATACCTATGTGAACTTCGCAAGGCTGCCTTCATTCAAAAAACACATTAAATGCATTTTCTCAGACAGGTCTTTTCTGACTATCCAAATGAAAAGTAGTCACTCTATTATAATTATCTGTGTAATATTTATTACTATATGACATGTTTTCTTATTTATCCATTTATTGTTTCTTGTTTATCTCCTTCCAACAAATGATAAGCTTCATGGTGGCAGAGACTGTATCTATCTTATTTACTACCTAAAAATGAGTTGGGATATAGTAAGTGCTCAATAAATTCTGAAGGTTAAATGAATGAATGAATGGATGGATATGTGTACAAACCTTCCTACCTGAGAATAGCAGTCACTTAGCTAATAGAATAGTGTTCAATGAATATAGCACATAAAGTTAAATAATCCTAAATCTGTACCCAAACCTGCCCTACAAATGCGGACTCAGTCAAAACAGGAGAAAAGATATGATTAAATATTTTTGATAACTTATGGTCCAAAAAACAAAAGTTCATCATAACACATAATACAGTAGATATATTCACCAACAGCATGTAAAATCTTGGTTCCAAATACAAAATTCTATAAAATAACAACCAAATGTGACTTGAGTAAGCTATTAGGTTAAAATGCATTGTTGCACTCCCACTAAGTCATCAACAAACCTGAAGAAGGTCCACAGCTCATAGCAGAACTTATGTTAAGAGGCAATGATTAAATAAAACAGAATCATGGGTCTTAATTCTGATTCATAGAAAGTGATTAACTATGCACCTAGACTATGAATACAGAATTTTTTAAAAATAAAGCCATCCTTGACATGCATGAAATATTAGTCTCCATGCCTAAATAGTTTAATAACAAAAACTTGATTGTATTTATTATTTGATAGCAATACAGCATATCTATTAAAAGCTATTGGATTTCCTATAAATGTAGCTCTGCAGAGTGATCCAAGTAATAAGCAACACAGTCAGTAACTGCCAGTTATTTAGTGTCACACTGCATTTCAACAAAAGCCATTATATCCTGTGTGACAGGAAAATGGGTGGAGGACCTTATAAATCAAACTTCCAGAAATCCTTGTTTACAAAGCTGACTTTTTGTATTACTGTGTGGCTGTCCAAAAGTTTTCCAGCAAGTCATGGCTTTTTTCTAGAAAATTTATCTTTATAAAACACATTGATAAGTCTTTCCATTTTTATAAACAAAACATCTAAAACATACACACACACACACACACACACAGCATGAGAGACTCTTATCCAATTAAATGTTCTGGAATACAGAAAAAAATATATTAAGTGACAAATATTTTATAGTGGTTTATAATGCCTTGCATGTAGTAGGTGCTTTGTAAGTATTTGTTAAACCACTGAATCAAGAAATTAAAGCAAATCTTCTCATATACTCTCTGCTAATTTCTGAGGACTTCTTGTAAGTTTCTGAATAATAAATATCTTTTTTTAACAGATGTGACAGGTCCTACTGATAAACAGATTATTGAGATGTATAATCAGGTTAAATTGTAGTTGCAAACTAAATTTAAATAAAGAAAGCCTCTCTCTGTCACCAGATTTCTGCCCCGACCCTCTGACCTGCTATGTTCTTCTATTGGTAATTTAGCTTTTTATCAGCATCCTCAAAATAAAACAAAAGCACATATTTTTATTCTCTTTGTCCACCCCCAGATTTTTCACAATTGAAACAGTAGCCCCAGATTCCTATTCCTGCATGTGAATATTTCATGACCGCGCATGTTCAGCTGCTTAGAAAACGTACTCATTTTTTTCTCCAGTATTTTGTGCTATGAGAGAGCAGGTTGTGGGGCCGTTAGGTAGCACCGATCGCTCTCACTTCCCTTGATTTGTCTGCTAACCAACCAGATTTCCCCCTAACATGTCCCCTCCCTTACTCTCTATGTCCCCAACCCTTTCCCTACTCCAGCACTTAAAAGAAGGCCTCTCAGTTTGTGTTGAGAAATGAGCCGAAAATAAAAATCTGAATTTAAAAACAAGAGGGATTCAGCTGAGATTCTGTGATCCTTCCCTATGTGAATCTTGATAGACCAGATCACTTTTGAGCAGCAGAATCTCAAGGGTGGCTTATTCAATAGCAGAACAATCTAATATCCTTATTCCCTTTATTTGTAAGTTTCAAATTTTCTTTTAAAGCATTCTCCTCTTGTATTTTCCTCTTCAACTTTATCACTGTATTTTTGACATAAGGGAAAGACTACAGAAGGACATTTTTGCAGTAATAGCAATCATAGTATTGGTCATAATTGTTTTCATATTTTGAAACTATTTAATTCTTCTAGAGTCTCTTTGGATTAATGGTGTCATTCAGTGGAATGTATCAGTTAATTCCATATGTTGGCCACAATTTTCTCCCTGACTTCCTAGAGAAGTGACTTTAAACAACCTTTAAAACATGGGGAAATAAGATTCATTAATAATTTTTAATTATCTTCATATTAATTCATGCTTACGTGATATCAAACAGATGCATTTTTAAGGGTGATTCCAGTGCCTTTTTGCAAGAAGTTTTCTTTCCTAAAATTAGAACCAGAGCTGCACACAAACGTAACACAGGAAAGTTTATTTCAAATATATTATTTTCACAAGATTGAGGAGTGTATATGGTCTGAACCTCCAGTGTTAAACAAGACTGAATATTGAGTTTGGTTTCAAAACATTTTTATTTTATAGAAACAATATTTCAGAGTTTTGGACAAGGGTCCTTCTAGTCTCTATATTTTTATCTAACTGGAATATGCCTTCTGGTGCTTTGAGCACAACCAAAGTCCCTGGGAACTTCTGAGGAAATGCTATCAGTCTCGAGGTACGGGCCAATATGATAATCAAAGTCCTAATCTACTTGAAATTACCTGAGAGGGCTATAGCTCATCAGCGAAAATCAAACTCTGTATAAGAGCCCCCTGCTTCAAGGTTATGGCCCTGACTTTGATTCATCCGCATAAATTAACTCTGAGGCATGGAAAGCCTAAAATTAGAGGGACCTATTAGAAAATTCATTACCCCAAAGCACCACCACCAATAATTGGGAGCCTAGGGCTTGAGAGCAGGCGTAAAGGGAGGCCTTGCCTCCTATAGTCAGGTGGCCCCACAGATAATTCATTGCACCAGCCTTTGTGGAAGAAATGCTTACTTAAGTAAGAGCACAAAGTTGTGAGAGGTCAGTTCACCTAGCAAGTTAGGCAGCCAGACTAATAAAATGAAACACTGGAGATGGTGGTTGGTTATTCTCCATTTGCTACCCATCCCCAGATCCATTCTTTGCCCTTTTCCACTTTTCTGTGTGTCCCAGGGGAGACTGACCCCTATGGATGGCACTACCTATGTCCCCTTGCCCTCTAGAGGATTAGGCCAATAGGAGCCTCAGGCAGGATGTTGGAGAAAGCACAAGAAAGGAGAAGGTAGATGTCTCCCGCTGCCCTTCCTGGCTATCTCTCATCCTAGGCTCTCTCCTCACCCCCACTCCACACTACTGGCCGCCTCCTACAAAGACAGCTTCTATTGGACACCCACTCCCTTCCAAGACTCTTGAAAATGTCATCTCCTGGTAATGCCATCTCCTTCCTTTGTACCTGGAGGCCTAAGAGTGGGAATAGTCCATGGTTCCACATTTCTTGCTGGTTCCCCCAGCCATAACTGCATCTCTGTAAACAGCCCCTCTAATGAATTGTATTTGAACTCCAGCTGGCTCTAACTTCTATTATCTGCTGACAGAGTGGGAGATAAATACATGCATACATATACATACATACATACATATATTTATATATGTGACCAGAGAGGCCTCATTCCTAGTGAGAGACCCTTGATTTCTACAGAAAATAACCAGCCTACAGAAACTTCCCTTGAAGGAAGTAAGAAATCGAAGTAAGGGAGAGGAAAGGAGAAAGAGGCAATTTCTTCTTTGCCTTAGTACAATTTTTTTTTTTTTAGTTCTTGATGTCTGATATATGTTTAAATAATAGATTCTACTTCAAATAAGGTAAAGTTAGATACTTTTTCTCATCAAAGAAATTCTAATTCTCAAATCACTTATATTTTTAAGGTCTAAACTAAGATTCATTAATATAGCAAATTAAGAACCAAGGCAAACTATAATAAATTCTTTTCCAAATCAAAAGTTAGTAACCTGCCCAAAATATGACTATTTAAAAGCTTTCTAACTATTTAGGTAAAAATATGTTCTGGTGCTTCAACCATCTGTGTTACCTAAAAGATAGAATAATATGTCTTATACACAGGTATCAACTTGTGACAACATCATAGAATTAACAAAAGCATTTAAGAAATGTTAGCATGTTTAAAAATCACTGAGTTCTTTCTTGAAACTCTTCTTTATCGCTCTTGGTTTCAAGATTTATCATTTCAAGGCTTATTTTCTAACTGAATATGTTCCAAAGTTTGCTTTATTTTATAAAAAGATTTTGAGATAATCAGTTCCCACATTATCATTAAGAGCCGAAAAACATCATCATTGCTGCTGTTGTCATTTCTTGAGGTTTTTAAATGCCACTTTTCATTCCAAAAGCTTATAACATGATGTGCACAATGAACAGGAAACAGATGTGTCCCAGAGATTTATTTGAATATTTTGTGTGTATTTACTACAAACAGACAAGAATTAAAATACCAGCTTAACATAAATTCTCTAAAAATTCTTTTTAAAGTGTTCCCAGATTGGGGATACACAGAATTAAAAAAAAAACAAAAAAACCCTCCAGGGTTAGATATCACTTTTGGCAATTCCATTCATTGTATGGCTCTGAATTTCTGAAAAATAAAGTAAAATAGAGATACCTACCCAGCCTTCCTAATGGGGAAATTATGAAAATCAAATATAATAAACAAATGGAACAATTCTCAACAATTATAAAATGTCATATAAATGACACTTGAGATCTTTTTTGTGAATGTTTATGACAGGTCATAACTCCTTAAATTTATTTATTTATTTATTTATTGAGATTTATTTATTTGAGAGACACCTGAGTGGCTCAGTTGGTTAAGCGTCTGCCTTCAGCTCAGGTCATGATCCCAGAGTCCTGGGATCGAGTTCCGCGTCGGGCTCCCTGCTCAGCGGAGAGCCTGCTTCTCCCTCTGCCGGCCGCTCTCCCTGCTTGGGCTCTCTCTCTCTTCCTCTCTCCCTGACAAGTAAATAAAAATCTTCAAAAAAATATTTATTTATTTGAGAGAGAGAGAGACAGTGTGGGGGAGAGGGGCAGAGGGAGAGAGAGAGAGAGAGTGAGAGAGAATCTCAGGCAGACTCCCTGTTGAACATGGAGCCTGTGATCATGACCCTGTGATCATGACCTGAGACTAAAACTTTGCAAACAATGGCGAAAGATGATATTTCTTAGATGCCTATGAATCTATAATGTAAAGTCAATAAAAGAAGCAAAAAGATAAAATAATGCAAAGAATCACATATAATGAAGTAGGTGAACATTCTTAACCTTAGTTTGTGTTTCTGCATAGACCGGTGTCATATTGTGAATGATTTGCTAGAATGTGTGTGTGTTTACATGTGTGTGCTTACATGTACATTCATAATTATACATGTGTTTTAAACATTAGGATACAACTAGACTTGCTTCATTTACTGAATTGATTAGTTTTTGAATGAAGAACAGTCAAGACTTCCTTTTTTTTTTAACCATTATAAGAAAATCCCTTAAAACTCTTATAGAATACAGAGTCAGTTCAAGTCTATTTCATTTTGTCAACTTTGAATTCCATCTAATGTTTTATAAATAAGAGTTGGAATAAATCTTAAAATAAGCAACAGGAGTTAATTAGAGATCACTAGAAGTTGCTTACTTGTTGGGATTTTATTGCTAGTATTTCTTCCTGTTTTCAATTTTAGAACATCTAACTTTATTAAGATAGTTAACGAGCACAGATTCCATGACAGGGCTGAGAGCAAATGGAGAGAGCATTTCTCTGTAATGCTCAACTTGCCCATGGTCTTGTGTTCATATCTAGAGATCTTTCTCACTGAATATACTCTGTACTGTTTGTTTTCTTGTCTACTTCATACAAGTGCCTTAAAATTTTGTGATCAACAGATAATCTGGGTCAATTTTATATTGCTTAATACATTGTTCTAATTAGTAGATATTATTGAATCAGCACCTCAACCAAATAAAGCAACTACTAACATTTAAACGAACAGTATTTATTTTGAAGAAGACTGGTAGTTTGTTTTTTCTGTTTGTAATCGTTGTCAACATAGTAATTCATGTAGCTCTCTAGAACTTTTATATGCAACAAGTTGAGAATTAAGAAAGAACATATTATTTTTCATGTCTTGCATCTACATGCATTGCAGCCAAATTGCTGCAGAATATTTTAGACTACAGTTTACAATCAAGATATTCTGCTCTAAAATCTCTACACATTACTGGAAAGCATAACAAGCAGTGATTGTGAATCACTGATTATTCTTCATACTCCAATATAGATACATAGCCTAATTGGTTTTACCAAAAGTTGAAGAAAAAACTACTCTTCATTAATTCTACTACTGTGCATGTAGACTAGGCTTCTTGATCTCAACCCATCTGTTGTTTATTCGCACAGTATTATTTTTTTAATAATACCTTTATTATGAAAACATACAATTCACCCTTTTAAAGTATACAATTCATGTGGTTTCTAATATATTCACAGAGTTGTGCACCCATCACCACTATCTGATTTTAGAACATTTTCATCATCCTAAAAAAGAAAAAAAATCCCCTTACATATTCGCAGTCATTTTTGATTCTTCTATCCCTCCAGGCCCTGGCAACTACTAATCTACTTTTCCTTTTTTATATATTTGCCTATTTTAGACATCTCAATATAAATGGAATCACAAAATATGTGGCCTTTTGTGTCTAAATTCTTTCAGTTAGAATGTTCTCAAGATTTACTCATGTTGAATCATGCGTTAGTAGTTTATTCCTTTTTATGGCTAATTAATATCCCCATATATAGATATAGCACATTTTATTTATCCATTTATCAATTGGTGGACATTTGAGTTGTTTGTATTGTTTGATTATAATGAATAGTGCTACTATGAACATTTGTGTACAAGTTTTTGTGTGGTTATATGTTTTCAGTTCTCTTGAGTACACCACATACACACACATACACACACACATACACACACACACACACCCCAAGAAGTGGGCATTGCTGAGTCACATGGTAACTCTATGTTTAACTTTTTTGAAGAAATACCTATTTTCTAAACTGGCTTCACCATTTTACAATCTATGAGAGTATTAATTTTTCCATATCCTTGCTAAAACTTGTGACTGTCGTAATCATCCTAATCTGAAGTAATCTTTTTTCAATTATGTAACATGTCACTTTATTGACATTGATTAATTCCAACAGATTTTATTTTATTTAAATTCAATTAGCCAAGGTATAGTACATCATTAGTTTTTGATATAATGTTCAGTGACTCATCAGTTCAGTATAACACCAAGCGCTCATCACATCACGTGCCTTCCTTAATGCCCATCACCCAGTTATCCCATCCCCTCACCCACCTCCCTTTCCACAACCCTCAGTTTGTTTCCTGGAGTCAAGAGTCTCATATGGTTTGTCTCCCCCTCTGATTTCTTCCCATTCAGTTTCCCTCCCACCCCTATTGTCCTCTGCACTATTCCTTATGTTCCACATATGAGTGAAACCATACGATAATTGTGTTTCTCTGGTTGACTTATTTCACTTAGCATAATACCCTCCAGTTCCATCCATGTTGGTGTAAATGGTAGATATTCACCCTTTCTGATGGCTGAGTAATATTCCATTGTATATATGAACCACATCTTTCTCCATTCATCCGTTGAAGGACATCTCAGCTCCTTCCACAGTTTGACTATCGTGGACGTTGCTGCTATGAACATTGGGGTGCATGTGCTCCTTCTTTTCACTACATCTGTATCTTCGGGGTAAATACCCAGTAGCGCAATTGCTGAGTCATAGGGTAGTTCTATTTTAATGTCCTGAGGAACCTCCATACAGTTTTCCAGAGTGGATACACCAGCTTTCATTCCCACCCACAATGTAAGAGGGTTCTCCTTTCTCCACATCCTTAAAATGTCCAACATTGGCAGTATATCTTTAATGTTTACATATCTACTCTATGGTGTCCAGCTGGAGTATCTGAAAGTTCTTTGGGCATCATGATAGTGGTTTCATTTTCATCTTCTTCAAATTTCAAAAGAATCACCAAAGATTATTCTTCTAGATTATTTGTACTCTTTGGTCAGAAATAAATGTCCAATCTTCCACCTTTATTTTGCTAGTACATATAATTATATTTATTGATAATAAATAATAATAGATTTCCTTAAAGTAAGCATTGCATAAAAATTCAGGGAATAGAAGGTTCACACTATGCCTCATGGCTTTAATATATTTCATTTCCTCTACTACAAAAATTAGAGTAAATCACACCACTTCAGGAAACATATGAGAGGAAAAAACTAATACAGAGTAAAAAACATGTTTGCATATGTAACTCAGAACTATGAAAATATTCTATTCCTTTTTTAATTTAATTTTATTGTGTTATGTTAATCACCCTACATTACATGATTAGTTTCTGATGTAGTGTTCCATGATTCATTGTTTGCATATAACACCCAGTGCTCCATTCAATATGTGCCCTCTTTAATACCCATCACCAGGCTAAACCATCCCCCCACCGCCCTCCCCTCTAGAACCCTCAGTTTGTTTCTCAGAGTCCATAGTCTATCATGGTTCGTCTCCCCCTCCAAATGCCCCCCCGCCCGGCTTCATTTTTCCCTTCCTACTATCTTCTTTTTATTTTTTTAAACATATAATGTATTATTTGTTTCAGAGGTGCAGGTCTGTGATTCAACAGTCTTACACAATTCACAGCACTCACCATAGCACATACCCTCCCCAAAGTCTATCACCCAGCCACCCCAACCCCCCAGCCCCCACCACTCCAGCAACCCTCAGTTTGTTTCCTAATATTAATTCCTCATATCAGTGAGATCATATGATACTTGTCTTTCTCTCATTGACTTAGTTCGCTTAGCATAATAACCTCTAGTTCCAACCACATCATTACAAATGGCAAGATCTGGGGGGGGGTTTTGATGGCTGCATAATATTCCATTGTATATATATATATACCAAATCTTCTTTATCCATTCATCTGTTGATGGACATCTTGGCTCTTTCCATAGTTTGGCTATTGTGGACATTGCTGCTATAAACATTGGGGCGCACGTGCCCCTTTGGATCACTACATTTGTATCTTTGGAGTAAATACCCAGTAGTGCAATTGCTGGGTCATACCGTAGCTCTATTTTCAACTTTTTGAGGAACCTCCATACTGTTTTCCAGAGTGGCTGCACCAGCTTGCATTCCCACCAACAGTGTAGGAGGGTTGCCTTTCTCCTCATCCTCACCAACATCTGTCATTTCTTGACTTGTTAATTTTAGCCGTTCTGACTGGTGTGAGGTGGTATCTCATTGAGGTTTTGATTTGGATTTCCCTGATGCCGAGCAATGTTGAGCACTTTTTCATGTGTCTGTTGGCCATTTGGATGTCTTCTTTGCAGAAATGTCTGTTCATGTCTTCTGCCCATTTCTTAATTGGATTATTTGTTCCTTGGGTGTTGAGTTTGATAAGTTCTTTATAGATTTTGGATACTAGCCCTTTATCTGATATGTCATTTGCAAATACCTTCTCCCATTCTGTCAGTTGTCTTTGGTTTTGTTGACTGTTTCCTTTGCTGTGCAAAAGCTTTTTATCTTGATGAAGTCCCAATAGTTCATTTTTGCCCTTGCTTCCCTTGCCTTTGGCAATGTTTCTAGGAAGAAGCTGCAGCTGAAGTTGAAGAGGTTGCTGCCTGTGTTCTCCTCTAGATTTTGATGGACTCCTGTCTCACATTTAGGTCTTTCACCCATCTTGAGTCTATTTTTGTGTGTGGTGTAAGGAAATGGTCCAGTTTCATTCTTCTGCATGTGGCTATCCAATTTTCCCAACATCATTTGTTGAAGAGGACTGTCCTTTTTCCATTGGACATTCTTTCCTGCTTTGTCAAAGATTAGTTGACCATAGAGTTGAGGGTCCATTTCTGGGGTCTCTATTCCATTCCATTGATCTATGTGTCTGTTTTTGTGCCAGTACCATACTGTCTTGATGATACGGCTTTGAAATTAGAGCTTGAAGTCCGGAATTGTGATGCCACCAGCTTTGCTTTTCTTTTTCAACATTCCTCTGGCTATTTGGGGTCTTTTCTGATTCCATGCAAATTTTAGGATTATTTGTTCCATTCCTTTGAAAAAAGTTGATGGTATTTTGATAGGGATTGCATTAAATGTGTAGATTGTTCTAGGTAGCATTGACATCTTCCCAATATTTGTTCTTCCAATCCATGAGCCTGGAACGTTTTTCCATTTCTTTGTGTCTTCCTCAATTTCTTTCATGAGTATTTTATAGTTTTCTGAGTACAGATTCTTTGCCTCTTTGGTTAGATTTATTCCTAGATATCTTATGGTTTGGGGTACAATTGTAAATGGGATCAACTCCTTAATTTCTCTTTCTTCTGTCTTGTTGTTGGTGTATAGAAATGCCACTAATTTCTGTGCATTGATTTTATATCCTGCCACTTTACTGAATTCCTGTATGAGTTCTAGCAGTTTTGGGGTAGAGTCTTTTGGGTTTTCCACATAAAGTATCATATCATCTGCAAAGAGTGAGAGTTTGACTTGTCTTTGCAGATTTGGATGCCTTTTATTTCTTTTTGCTGTCTGACTGCTGTGGCTAGGACTTCTAGTACTATGTTGAATAGCAGTGGTGATAGTGGACATCCTTGCCTTGTTCCTGACCTTAGGGGGAAAGCTGTCTGTTTTTTCCCATTGAGAATGATGTTCACTGTGGGTTTTTCATAGATGGCTTTTAAGGTATTGAGGTACGTACCCTCTATGCCTATACTCTGAAGAGTTTTGATCAAGAAAGGATGCTATACTTTGTCAAATGCTTTTTCTGCATCTATTGAGAGGATCATATGATTCTTGTTCTTCCTTTTATTAATGTATTGTATCACACTGATTGATTTGCAGGTGTTGAACCAAACTTGCAGCCCAGGGATAAATCCCACTTGGTCGTGGTGAATAATCCTTTTAATGTACTGTTGAATCCTATTGGCTAGTATTTTGGTGAGAATTTTTGCATCCATATTCATCAGGGATATTGGTCTGTAATTCTCCTTTTGGATGGGGTCTTTGTCTGGTTTTGGGATCAAGGTAATGCTGGCCTCATAAAATGAGTTTGGAAGTTTTCCTTCAATTTCTTTTTTTTTTTAACAGTTTCAGAAGAATAGGTATTAAGTCTTCTTTAAATGTTTGGTACAATTCCCCTGGGAAGCCATCTGGCCCTGGGCTCTTGTTTTTTAGGAAACTTTTGATGACTGCTTCAATTTCCTTAGTGGTTATAGGTCTGTTCAGATTTTCTATTTCTTCCTGGTTCAGTTTTGGTAGTTGATACATCTCTAGGAATGCACCATTTCTTCCAGATTATCTAATTTGCTGGCATATAGTTGCTCGTAATATGTTCTTATAATTGTATTTCTCTGGTGTTGGTTGTGATCTCTCCTCTTTCATTCATGATTTTATTTATTTGGGTCCTTTCTCTTTTCTTTTTGAGAAGTCTGGCCAAGGGTTCATTAATAATCTTATTAATCCTTTCAGAGAACCAGCTCCTAGTTTCATTGATCTGTTCTACTGTTCTTTTGGTTTCTATTTCATTGATTTCTGCTCTGACCTTTATTATTTCTCTTCTCCTGCTGGGTTTAGGCTTTAGTTGCTGTTCTTTCTCCAGCTCCCCTAGGTGTAGGGTTAGGTTGTGTATTTGAAACCTTTCTTGTTTCTTGAGAAAGGCTTGTATTGCTATGTGCTTTCCTCTTAGGATGGCCTTTGCTGCATCCCAAAGGTTTTGAACAGTTGTGTTTTCATTTTCATTTGTTTCCATGAACTTTTTTTTAATTCTTCTTTAATTTCCTGGTTGACCCATTCATTCTTCAGTAGGATGCTCTTTAGCCTCCATGTATTTGAGTTCTTTCCGACTTTCCTCTTGTGATTGAGTTCTAGTTTCAAAGCATTGTGGTCAGAAAATAGGCAGGGAATGATCTCAATCTTTTGGTACCAGCTGAGACCTGATTTATGACCTAGGATGTGATCTATTCTGGAGAATGTTCCATGAGCACTAAAGAAGAATGTGTATTCTGTTGCTTTGGGATAGAATGTTCTGAATATATCTGTGAAGTCCATTTGGTCCAGTGTGTCATTTAAAGTCTTTATTTCTTTGCTGATCTTTTGCTTAGATGATCTGTCCATTTCAGTGAGGGGGGTGTTAAAGTCCCCTACTATTATTGTATTGTTGTCCATGTGTTTCTTTGATTTTGTTATTAATTGGCTTCTATAATTGGCTGTTCCCATGCTAGGGGCATAGATATTTCAAATGTTAGATCTTCTTGTTAGATCCTTTAAGTATGATACAGTGTCCTTCCTCATCTCTTATTATAGTCTTTGGTTTAAAATCTAATTTGGCTGATATAGGATTGCCACCCCAGCTTTCTTTTGGTGTCCATTAGCATGGTAAATGGTTTTCCACCCCCTCACTTTCAATCTGGAGGTGTCTTTGGGTCTAAAATGAGTCTCTTGCAAGCAGCATATCAATGGGTCTTGTTTTTTTATCCAATCTGATACCCTGTGTCTTTTGATTGGGGCATTTAGCCCATTTACATTCAGGGTAACTATTGAAAGATATGAATTTAGTGCCATTGTTTTGCCTGTAAGGTGACTGCTACTGTATATTGTCTCTGTTCCTTTCTGGTCTATGTTACTTTTAGGCTCTCTCTTTGCTTCGAGGACCCCTTTCAATATTTCTTGTAGGGCTGGTTTTGTGTTTGTAAATTCCTTTAGTTTTGTTTGTCCTGGAAGCATTTTATCTCTCCTTCTATTTTCAATGACAGCCTAGCTGGATATAGTATTCTTGGCTGCATATTTTTCTCATTTAGTGCTCTGAATATATCATGCCAGTCCTTTCTGGCCTGCCAGGTCTCTGGGGATAGGTCTGTTGCCCATCTAATGTTTCTACTATTGTAGGTTACAGACCTCTTGTCCCCAGATGCTTTCAGGATTTTCTCTTTGTCTCTGAGACGCGTAAGTTTTACTATTAGATGCCAGGGTGTTGACCTATTTTTATTGATTTTGAGGGGGGTTCTCTCTGCCTCTTGGATTTTGATGCCTGTTTCCTTCCCCAAATTAGGTTAGTTCTCTGCTATAATTTGCTCCAGTATACCTTCTGCCCCTCTCTCTCTCTTTCTTCTTCTTCTGGGATCCCAATTATTCTAATATTGTTTCATCTTATGGTATCATTTATCTCTCAAATTCTGCCCTCGTGTTCCAGTAGTTGTTTCTCTCTCTTTTTCTCAGCTTCTTTATTTTCCATCATTTGGTCTTCTATATCACTAACTCTCTCTTCTGCCTCATTTATCCTAGCAGTTAGAGCCTCCATTTTTGATTGCACCTCATTAATAGCCTTTTTGATTTTGACTTGGTTAGATTTTAGTTCTCTTATTTCTCCAGAAAGGGTTTCTCTTGTCATTTTGTCCAGAGGAGAATAGATGAATGAGAGAACAAAATGCTAACAAGGTAACAATGACCCCAGAAAAATATACACTAAACAAATCAGAAAAGACCTGAAACCATGGGAAAAGAAAGGGAAAGAAAGAAAAAAGAAAAACAAAGAAAAAGATAAAAAAAAAAGAATATGATCAAATATGATCAGGCTGGTGAATTGATCAGTGCCACACACTAAATTTGGGGCATATTTTGGTCTGTTAGAAGAAACTGCCTCCTAAAATTTTAAAGAAAGAAAAACTTATATATGTACAAAAATAAGGGTAAATATGATGAAGGGATGAAATATGACTGTAAGGATGAAAATTATAAAAGATTTTATAAAAGGAATTGATAAGATAAGAAGTTGGTTGAAAAAAGAAAGAAGAGAAATTTAAAAAAAAAGGGGAGAGAATGTGATTAGGCAGGAGACTAGAACAAAGCCATACACTAGAGGTTTAGGGTATATTTTTGTCTGTTAGAAGCAACTGTATCCAAAATTTTAAAGAGAGAACAACTTATATATATACCAAAAATAAGGTTAACTACTATGAAGGCATAGAATATGACTCTAAAAATGAAAAATAAAAAAGATTTTTTAAAAAGGGATTGATAAGATGCTGGTTGAAAAAGGGAAAAAGAAAAATTCAAAAAAAATAGAAAAAGAAAAAAAGAAAATTACTAAAGAATCATGGGGAAAAAGCCATGAATTCAATATGCAGTATTCCCCTAGTGCTGGAGTTCTGCCGTTCTCATTGATCAGTAAACTTGGTCTTGGCTGGCTGTTCTTGCTGATCTTCTGGGGGAGGGGCCTGTTGCTGTGGTTCCCAAATGTCTTTGCCAGAGGCGGAATTGCCCCGCCCTTGCCTGGTCCGGGCTAAGTAACCTGCTCGGGTTTGCTCTGGGAGCTTTTGTTCCCTGCAAGCTTTCCGTACAGATTTGGAGGACAAGAGTGAAAATGGCAGCTTCCCAATCTCTGCCCCAGAGGAGCTGAGAACTCGGGGCCCTGCTCCTCAGTGAGCCCCCAGAGAAAAGCAGTCAATCACTCCTGTGTCCCAGGTCTCGGGCCACACTCCGTGCTCACCCGGCCTGTGATCGAGCATTTCTATCTCTGGCACCTGGCCCCATGTGGAGTCTCCAAACCCAGCAGATTCCTGCAGTGAGCTCCTGTGCCACTCCTCCCTGGGGAGGAAGGGGAGTCTCCCCAGATCTGCCACTTGTTGGGTCCCTGCTGGAGGAAGAGTGGCCCAACTGTGCCACGGATCACAGTTTTTGGCAACCCCAAGCTGAGAGCCCACTCCTTGGCTCTGTCTCTTCAGCCGGCTTCCCCGCTCTGATACCTGGGAGCTCTGCCGCACTCAGGCACCCCCGGTCTTTCTGTGACCCCGAGGGTCCTGAGACCACACTGTCCCAGCGAGGGTTCCACCCCCCACTTAACCAGTGGAGCGACATCCCTTAGTGGAGCAGACTTCTAAAAGTTCTGATTTTGTGCTCCACGGCTCTATCACTTGCCAGAAGCGGCCAAGGGAGGCCCCCTCCCCCGCCGTCTATCCACCCAAATATCGCCCCAGATTCACTTCTCTGCACATCCTACCTTCCAGAAAGTGGTCGTTTTCTGTTCAGAGAGTTGCTGCTATTCTTTTCTTTGATCTCCTGTCGAGTTCATAGGTGTTCAGCATGGTTTGATCTGATCCCTATCCAGCTGAACTCCTGGGACCAGACGAAATTTAGGTCTCCTACTCCTCTGCCATCTTGCTCCTCCTCTGAAAATATTCTATTCTTATAAGAAGTCCAAATTCCTTGGCATCCTTTTAAGATCCTTTCAAATCTGGTCAGAAGTTCACTTGCCTTTCCTAACTTTTATTCCATTGTATTCATCCATTTCATGCTGTCTTTTCCTAGAATGCCCATTGTCCTTTTCCTCCACCCATGAAACCCTCTCCCCATTTACTGCAAGACCACATTTCACTGCCATCATCTCTATGAAACCCTGTCTTTTTCTTCCTGTTGACTTTATGCTCTGTTCTAGGGCTCATCAGACACAATTAGGAAGGCCATTCTGTGCATATCTCTAGGTATCTTGTGAATGTTCTTGAGAATAGTGCCAAGCATTTCAACATCTCTGAATCCTGGGGGCCAGAAGACTTCCTCCTGCACAGAGGTAACACCATAAATGTTTGAATGTTTGAGTGAATGAATTACATAGGGGCAGATGCTGCAGGCAATAAAAATGAATAATTGACTGTCTTGGTATAGATTATGGTCTAGTAGAGCAGATGAAAAATAGCCACATAATTTGTAAAACAAGCAATTTAAGTATTATTATTTCAGAGCCAAATCCCTTTCTCTTGATGTATTTATTTTTTATTAACTACAAGAGTATTTCCCCCACATATATAGTGACCCACTCCTATTACAAGAAATATCAGTCTTCTTGGTTTAATACTAACAATTTATTTGTTTCAGTCCTGAAATTTTAGAGCCCACCTACCTGCTTTAACTCTTTATAAACTGGTGAAAGGAAAATAAATTAATTAAATCAACCTGCTCAAATAGTCCCAGAATTACCTAATAGCTTAAAAAATAATTAACTCACATTGCAAATTAAGGAATCCAGCATTGCAGCAAAAATGTTACTGCTCATCAGTGATGGTTATTGTGATTCAAGTGTGCCATGACTTAAATATTCTTGCCAGGGCACCACCCTGGTACTCCCTCCCCCAGTACAGCCCTAGTGTGTCACTCAGGTTGAAGTCTGCTAATAAGTTTTAGGAGTTTTTTACAGTGTTTAGAACTGTCCTTCACCAGGATTCTAAATTCAAATTTTTTTCCTAAGTACCAGTTGCCCAAATTTCTTTGGACCAAGTTTCTGGCATGGACTTGTTCAGGAAATAGGGTGGGAGGAACACCTATTTTATATTTTAAGTGAAACAACATTCACACAAGAACATTATGCAATAACAAAAAAAAAAAAAGTTTAGTTGGTGGTGAAGTTTAAGCTCTACATCATTGTGACTTTGTTTTGATCATAGAAGAAGCAATCATGGGTTCTCAAGTTGAAGTAACAACACTAATATGGTAATTCCAGTAGACTGCTTAATTTAACAGGCTTAAAATGAAACATGTCAATGTTATAATTGAGAACAAAACTGCTTGTTTTTTTGTCCCTAATTCCAAGTGAAAAAAATTAATGGACAGCAGATTTTCAGTAGAAAAACAAGTGTTCTACCCATTTTTGCCTCTGCAGAACATGGCCCTGGAGTCCAGTACACAGCAGGAACTTAAAAATTATTCAACTCTGGGGCGCCTGGGTGGCTCAGTCGTTAAGCGTCTGCCTTTGGCTCAGGTCATGATCCCAGGGTCATGGGATCGAGCCCCGCATCGGGCTCCCTGCTCAGCGGGAAGCCTGCTTCTCCCTCTCCCACTCCTCCTGCTTGTGTTTCCCCTCTCGCTGTCTCTCTATCTGTCAGATAAATAAATAAAATCTTTTAAAAAAAAAATTATTCAACTCTGGCGTTTGGGTGGCTCAGTTGGTTAAGCCTCCGACTCTTGATTTTGGCTCAGGTCATGATCTCAGGGTCATGAGGTGGAGGCCCATGTTGGGCTCCATGCTCATCAGGGAGTCTGCTTGAGGTTCTCCCTCTTCCTCTGCCCCTCCCCCCACCCACACTCTCTCACTCTCTCTCAAATGAATAAAATCTTTAAAATAAATAAATAAATAAATAAATAAATAAATAAATAAATAAATAAATAAAAATCATTCAACTAAACTAAGTTGGCCATATGAGTTAGCTCTGTGACTTAGCATCACTGTCTTGGAGAGCAACTCGCTGAATATATACATAGTAAAATTTAAAAATCTGAATCTTTATGAAATCTTAATAGAAGCAGCTCTAGACAATACTACCTACCCTTAACACCTCAGAGTTGAGGAGGGGGGAAGAAAGCACAATTTGATGCTATACTAAAATGTATTCTAAACCTCATATTTAACTTTTTTTAAACGTCATTTTACATTTTTCTTATAAAAATCTGTTACTTTAACATAAAAAAAATTAAAAAGTATTTATTTACTATTGAATAAAACTGATACCACCCTTCTACCCAGGTTGGAGTGCCTCATTTATCCTGTGGCTTTGAGAACCCATGATTTAACTACCAAAGAACCCTGGCCTTCACCAGCAGCAGAACTTTAGGCCCTCTCCTATTCCCAACCCCTTAGTGAAATGTTCTTTTCTTGTTAAAAAAAAAAAAAAATCCCCTTGACATCTAGCTAATTTGAAAAGTAAGTCCTTGTTAATGTCATAATGGGTTCTGATGTCTTAATGTATACCCATTTTATTGGGATATTTTCAAGATAATTCCCTAATACAAAGTAAGGATTCCAGGTGAGGATTCCAGAAATAATAACAAGAGTTGATAGAGATGATTTTGGCCAAACACTAACATTCTCTTTTGATGCCCATCAAATGGCATCACTTCCTATGGCCTACCACACACAGACCCTGCCCTATATTCCCACTGTCTAATTCTAATTCTGCTAAAACTGGGAAGAAGAATAATTCACTTCTATTTACTTTAATCCAGGCATTTTGCTAAATGCTTCATTGGTTTGTCTCATTTAATCCTCACAATAATCTTCAGAGAGAGGCAGTATTTTTATCCCCATTTTATGTTTGAGAAAACTGAGACTCACAGAAGCTATATAACTTTTCCTAGATCACACAGCTACCACATGGTGGTTCCTGGGCATGAATCCAAGAAATTTAACTCAAGAACCTACTTACTCCAGTAATTATACTCACAATATATTAGATTACCTCTATGGAGAATACTTGAGTATGAAATGTATGTTTTTATTTTTGAGATATTAACCAGTAATCCCAAATACTTTTGCCTCATTTTATAGACTCCATATTCTAAATTCTTAATCAGTTCAGTCTCTAACCTCTCAAGGTACTTCTGATTTTCACCCATATTTCCAAACTGTCAGAGAAGTCTAATCAGATTAGATCTCATTTAAAATAGAAGAGTACATCATACAAAGTCTAGAGCTTAACATTTGCTGTCAAGTGACCCCATGTAATTAATGACTAGTTTGTGACCCTAGTTTTTACCTTCCTAAGCCTCAGTTTACTCAATAACATGTCTTCCTGTCAGAATAAAATTGGTTAAGAGAATAACTTGGCTGACATTGGTTTATGTTTAGATTTACTGAAGTTCAGAAAATGAGCACTGATTCTAAATTTAATTCTGCAGCAATAGCTATTTTCTTAGTCTCTATATTTGCATTGAAGTAAAATGAGGAAGATTGCCATAAGATTCATAACACATATAGAAGTTAACTTTAACTACTACTGCTAGTGCTGGTTATCACCATTAGTGTGCAAGTCCTAGAGAAGATTTTCAAAAATTTAAATTCAAAGTATTTATTAACCCCCAAAAAGAAAGCTAAAGTTCCCAATAATTATAACCTTGGTCATATAATAAGTATGTTTTAACCATACTTTATTTCAATAAGATATAATTTTATAATTTCTCTCTTCATTTCTTTCTAATTCAGTAATACTGTAATTTTCTAGAACCCCCTATATGCATATGTACATATATATATACATATGTATATGTATTGAATTGAATAGATTTGATTTCCTCCACCACCTGTAAACACAAATCCACTCATCCACTCCTCTTTCTTTGAAGTTCTCTCAAAACTGCTTTAAACAAAAGCTGCTTTAAACAAAAAACAGCAAGTGAAGCTAACATGTGAATGTGGCTCTTGACTCAGGGAGGTTGTACAACTCATTCAACAAGGGAAGCACTGCAACTTCTTAAGCGCCTTTTCTGGCCTGTACATATACATATATGTGTACACATATCTATACACATGTTTACATTTATACACACACTATTATATGTTTATGAAAACACTGAAGAGATATTTTGAAGAAAGTATTTATCATGATTTTTAAATGTCTAAGCATTAATCAATTTACAGTATTTGATTATTGTTCAAAGCCCCATGGGCCGTACTGAGAGACGTAAGACATAACTGAGACTATAGACAGGGAGATGAAATGTACAGATTACTTATCAAGGCTTTCCCAGGAAAGGAACAGCAGGAGGCAGGGTGATAATACAGGTTAATTAAGATGGGTTGGAAAGCGAAACTGGGATATGAGACCACTGAATGCAGGCATAGGAGCATAAGTAATGTCTGATGGGTTTGAACTGTGATCCAACATGAGATTTTTCTAGAAATTTATTTGTGCAATTTTGAAAATAGGACTAAGAAATGAAAATATGAAAGCTGGAAACAGGGGCAAAGGTGTTTTAAATATATTTATTAGGTAGTTAATCATTTCACACATAAATTAGAAGAGGAATTCCTTAGCTCTGATGGGTCATGTTACTGAGATTTGATGGCCTTGAACCTCTCAGGGCTGCCCACCCTATTTTTGATCTTCATTACATTTCTTTACCTTTTATCTTTTCCAAACTTTGGCTCCTGCAATCTTCTATTTGGTGGCAATCTATTCAGTCATCCCTGTGGGCTTCTCCCTTCCCTTCTCTTGGGTTATCTATACTATGTTACCTGTATTGTGTTCTAGGCAGAGTCCTCCTTTGGGTGGCAGTCTTGTCCTGCCTAGCCCTAGTCCTGCTAGATAGAGATAATTAGTTGTTACTTTTGAATTGAACTGAATTGAATAGATTTGATTTCCTCCACCACCTGTAAACACAAATCCACTCATCCACTCCTCTTTCTTTGAAGTTCTCTCAATACCATTAAGACACAGCTGCTTTAAACAAAAAACAGCAAGTGAAGCTAACATGTGAATGTGGTTCTTGACTCAGGGAGGTTGTACAACTCATTCAACAAGGAAGGGAAGCACTGCAAATTCTTAAGCGCCTTTTCTGGCCTGGGTCTCCCCGGGTGGGGTAACAATCTCCAACATTTTGACCTATCAACTTAACTCCCCAATCTTCAGTTCCCTAGAGAGTGGGAGTGGGAGAGGAAGGAGTAACATGAACATGATTTAATGCACTCTTACTTATAAAAGTCTATAACAAGAAGAAATAAAACAGTACCCTGAGTTCTTTATTAGATTCAATTCCCAGTGTACAAACATCTTAATTCAACTCAAACAAAATAGTCCACACACATAACCATTTCTAAGGAGACTGTTTTCCTCCCTTCATTAGCCTCCCTCTTCCCTCTTGCATTTATCATTCTTCCTTTCTTTATTTTCTTTTCTCCCCCTCTTGTTTTTCTTCTTTTCTCCCACTTACAGTCTCCCCCCAAAAAACTTTAAGGGCAACCACTGTTCAACCACAAATCACCATAAATGAAGCAAACTCTCCATAAGCGAAAGCAAAACCCTCTGTGGGGGCGTGTCTGAGTGGACGCCCCCTCTTCTCTCTCTCTCTCTCTCTCAATGCCAGACAACAGCACAGCGAAGTTCAAGTGTCCTCAGGAGAGGGAGGTGGTGCTCACTTTCAGAGACAGTCTAATTCCTTCTGCGCAATTTGACCCCAGGAAAGCAGCCTCCCCTTAAGGGCCAAGGAGCCAGGGCACTTTGAAAATGCCCTCCCTGCCCCAACCCAGGGAGAGGTAAGGGGTGTGAAGGCGGGGCCACTGGGCTGGCGACACTCTCCCGAAGGTCCAGCCCTCGCCCGCCTTCCTACCACCTTAGGGAGCTGGCACAGAGAGCGGGATCACCCTCTCAATGAAAGGCAGATGTCCCTTTAAGGTTTGCTTTGCAGCCCGTGGACTTTAGCCTAAACACGAACCCGCGAAGCTGGCTTTATTTGTCCATGTCTCGGACAGAGCCTGGGAGGCTGCCAGTGGGATTTCAGAGACCGAGCGCGCGAAGGGGCGGGCGATGGGGCAGTAAGTCTGGGATATGAAAAGCGTGGAGAGGACCTAGAGGCATTCGTCGAAAACACAGGAAATTCACTCTTCGGCTTCTCGGCGCCGCGACTGACCGGGGCCGGAGACTGAGACCTGCGTCGTCAGAGTGGCCCAGAGCGCGCGGCTCCCGTGCCCAGTCCTGCCGCGTCTTTCCCTCCCGTCCAGCGCGTCCCCCGGGCTCTGCGGGCTCCCCGGCCATGGCCCCCCGACGCCAGGCCAGCCCAGGGGTCGCTGTCGCCTGCTGCTGGCTCCTCACCGGTGAGCGACCTTGTTTTTTCTGAGCATCTGCGTGCGGGGCTCCGGGCTACGTGTGGGTAGGGAGGTACAGAGAGCTCTGGCCCAGAGAGGTGGAGGGAGCGCTGGTTCACTTTGGGACGCTCTCCAGGTAGTCTAGGCAGGTCCGAGTACAGAAAGGAGTGTCTGCGTTTTGTTTTTGATACTAGTTTTGATGTGTTTCAAAACCTTCCCCCGCAATGCTAGGAGGGAGACAGTGCTGAAAACTTTACAAGGTAGAAATGACTTTACAATTAAAGCTGTTTTGACAGTTTACATTGTATTTTAGGACTTTGCGGAATGTCGTTCCCCCGCCTTTATTTATTTATTTGCTTTTTTTTTTTTTTTTGGAGGAAGGAAACTAGAGGGCACCGGATATATATGCAAAGTTCCTACCTTCAGGTTACTCAAGAGTGAGCATTATTGCATTTTCTTGCTGTCAAGTATTCAAGATCCTTTCTACTACAGAAGGAGGAAAGAAAGAAAAGCAAGGCAAAATTGTTTCTTGTCCTGAAATGATGTTTCTATATAAGGAGGAGGAACACTTTGAAATTGAGAAAGGGATAGTCTCAGAGCAGACTATTTTTTTAAATGCAAAATATAGTATTGTTACTTCTGTATAAAAGGTATTTTTAAGGAAGGACTTTAAAAAAACACTGGAAATGCAAAGTTATATCCAGTTTAGAAAAAGGTTGAATCATAGCATTTTCTAAGATTTTCCAAATGACTAACCCATGGTCAGATTTTACCATATACTGAGGGAGGATAGTTGCAATGGTGAAAGAAAAAGGCAGATTGGTGAAGCTTTGTGTGAAAGAAAGTGACCTGATTAATGATTAGGTTAATGGCTGGGTTTAGCCTATCATCAGTATTCAATGTTCAGTGTCTTTACTGCTGGCATGCTTATTGGTATTAGTTAATTTAACATTTTTCCATTAAAAACAGGGGTGATCAGGCCCATTACTCTGATTTAGATGCCCAAGCATTATTAAGTCTTATGAAAATCACTGAGAAATGGATTATTCGCAAGCAAAACATGTTTTCATGGTGAGGTGGTATTAAGAGAGTTAATTATGAGCTATTGACTTTTCATCCAAATATTTTCCACTACTCAGGATGTGTCCAGTAATCCAAACAGTAGTAACTTCTGAACAGCTTTACAGCCAGTGAATGGTTTAACTTACTAGCTACTGTCACTGCCCTTTGCACTTATTTGACCTATGATGCCTCTTCAGCTCAAACTTTTTGGAGGTTGTTTGCATTTTGTTGTCGTTGTACAAAATCTGAAGTTTTCTAACTACTCAAGTTGTACCTTTTTCATTTTACCAAATAAGCAGTCACTAGTGCAGAAACGATCAAATGCAGTTTGCACATCTCCTCTAAAAAGACAAGAATGAAACTTAAAAAAAATAGAGGTTAATAAGTTACAATTTCACATATGTATATAGGAAATATATGTATATATATACAATTTTATATATTATATAATTGAAGATTTTTTAGGTTTAACTATTTACTCATGCCTAAAACAGTCACAGTTGCATACTATGGGTTTTCTGCAATTGTTGGGATAATATGCCTTGCTAAATGCAGAAAAGGACTTAAAGAATAATGCATAGATATTTCTAAATTATAATATTTAATTTCCTTTTGTGTGTATGTGTATTACTCAATCATACTAAAATTTAAAATTTATTGCATCAGAATCAATATGTTCCTCATATATGCTATATTTATAACCATTTCACAACACAAGGATCTGAAATTTGACTTCTTCCTCTCCTTTGCTGGTTTTCCAGTCATCATATTGTCAGCTTTCCTGGAAACTTCTCAACTCATAGAATTCACAACCAACCTGTGGTCTCATCACCATACTTGCCCATGCACACTACTGTAGAGAGCTCTTTTTGTTGCAAATCTGTACCCAACCTCTAATCTATCTTCTTAATAAGTAATTTTCATTATATCTTAGTCTTTTTAGTAAAACAAACAAACAAAAACACTTTCGTGGTTCTTTATTGTCTTCAGATGAAATCCAGAATTCTCTACTGACCACTCGGGGTTTGCCCTAATCTAGCACCTCTCTCTCTTACTATACCTGTATCGGTTTCCTATTTCTGTTGTATCAAACTACTATAGATTTATTGGCTTAAAAGAAAACAAATATGTTACAGTTCTGTAAGTTAGAAGTATCACTGGGCTAAAATCAAGGTGTGGGCAGAGCTGTGTGTCTTCCGAAGGCTGTATCAGGGAGAATCCAGATTGTTCCTTGCCTTTTCCAGCTTCTAGAGGCCACCTGCATACCTTAGCTTGTGGCTCCACCCTCCATCTTCAAAGCCAGCAGAATAGCATTTTCACATCTTTCCTCTGAATCTGCTTCATCGTCCATTTCCTTCTCTGACTCTGACCCTATTGCCTCTTTCTAATAAGGATCCTTCTAATTACAATGGACCCACTTGGATAATCCAGGATAATCTCCTCATCTTGAGATCCTTAATTTAATCACATGTGCTGAGTCCCTTTTGCCATATAAGGTAACATATTCACAGGTTCTAGGGATTAGGACATGAACATCTTTGGGACACCATTATCCTGCCTACCAAAACCCTGAAATGTAAACTTCCCATGAAAGCCAGTCACATTTCCTTACTTTCTACACAATCCTCATACTCATTTTGCTACTGTGGCTATGATGTTGTTGTTTTATATATCTAGAAAAGAACTCCACCCTTCTTCCCACCACCCCCTGCCATCTAAACAAACTCTCTCCAGCCTTCAAAGCTGCCATCTAAAGGAACCCTCTCTAGCCTTCAAAGCTGGGTTTATATCACGACAACAAACCACCATCCCAATAAACTTCCCATTGGATTAAGAATTGTCTTGTATTAGCTTTTAACAGTATTTTAAAATGATTTGTCAACAAAGATTATTATTTTATGTAAGTCAAAGTCCCAGCAAAAAACTAGTGACACTAACTATATTTAGTTAAATATATTTAGTTAATTAACTAAAGAAAGTTTAATAAAGGACTGTTTACAGAGGCATTTAAAGAACTGACAAAAGATGGCGGAGCACCTTAGGACAAACAATAGTGAGAAGAAAGCCTCTGAAACAACAGTGGGAAGAGAAGCCATTACCACTCTTAGGCCTGAGGAGGTAGCACTGTCAGGTTGACTGTGAACTCTAGCTATGAGAGAAGGGCTGTTGAACAGAAGCTGGGGCATAGGAAGAGGAGTGCAGCTAGAGCCAGAGCTGAAGCCCAGCCAGGAGGGAGCAGGAGAAATAAATACCCCCTTCTTTTCCTCCCACCCTCTAATGTCTTGCCCAACCCTCTCATTGGCCAAGTCCAAATGACAGAATTAAACCTCCTGGGGAATAGGGTCAGGACATACAATAACAGAGAACAACTAACACAATGCTGAAAGGCACATATTTATTGGGAACATATTATGTGTGAGGCCTTGTGCCAAAAACTTTACATGTATTATTTCACTTTAATCTCAAAAAAAGGAAAATTTTAGAATATTATTCATATATTAGAGATGAAGAAACCAAAATGCTAAGAGATTAATTTGTCCAAAGTCCCATGACTAGTAAATGGCAAAGCCTGTGCTCAGCTTACTCTCTGATCTCAAATCTCATGCTGTGAAATAATATGCCATATAGACTACCAAATTCAAGTCCATTTCCTTCTTGCTCAACCCTCTGAAAGTTAAAGCCCAGCATAACTGTCTAAAAGACTTTGAAAAGGACCTAATTAATGATGTGTATCTGATATTTTCTTGACTTTTAGGTATATCATGAAATTAGATGATGTCCCACCCTATATTAATTATAACTCAAATAAGACTATCCCTGGATATTCAGAATATAGAGAATGACCCCTATTTGAGTTATATGTCTCTCCTCACTAGAAACATTTTAGTTAGCCTAAGAGCAAGGAGTCTGCCTTTGTGACTTTTTTCAGTTAAGATTTTCTATTCAAAATGAAGTCCAGTGAGGTGATGGCTGAATATGGAAATCAAATACTTACCCATAACAAAGAAATGACCTCCAGTGGCACACAATGGACTGTCAGGAATTACTGAAGATGGTGAAACTCTTTAGTCATTATGATGTCTGTAAAGGTAGTAGTAAATTCATAGGATGTTTGTTTAATAAATAGGCATTGAGAGTAGCAATGAAATATATATGTTTAACTAGTTTGCCTATTTTTCGTCCCTGCTGTTGTGATGCTGTTTTGATGCATAAACTCTTGGGCCACAGCTTATAACTGCTGATTTTACTTCCTTAGATGGATGCTCTTCTGCCTATGTTTTTTCACCTCCAACCCAAGAAACTTCCCATTAGGTTTAGAACTTGCTGGATTTTCATATGCCCCTTAAAATATTTTGTAGAGTAGCTAGCTCGTGTTTAAAACATATTCAGAAAATTAGGGATCAAAATGCTATTCTTTACCTACACAATCCTTCTGTTGTATGAAACACAAAATAGTGTATTTGAATTCATGTTAAAAATTGAGATGAAAGATATTTGGAATTGTTGCCACAATGCTAAAATCAAAATACATTGCCTATCTGGAGTGGTCTGTGACTGGAGAATTGTATTCACTCTCAAAGCAAGTACAGAAGAGTATCAAGAGATGTAAATGAGCTGAATATATTCCTGTCAAGATTACTTAGTTTCTTTTAGCTCTTCTGTTGTGCCAGCTCCTCTGAGGTCTCCAGGCCTTTGCATAAGCAATTGCTCACACTGCTTGCTTACCCTCAAGTCCCCACATGAACGTCATTTCCAAGAAACCCACTGGGGTAAATTGGTCCTCCTTCCCCAGAAACATGTAAGCCTCTAGCGTCTTTGCTTCTATACTATACCACATGATATGGTTAATTAAATATCTGTCTGTCTTCCCAGCTTGCTATATGCTCTGTGAGGGTAGAGTTTATTATCCTTAGCATCTAAGAATAATAGGCACTTGAAAAGTTGTTATTGAATGAATCTCAAAAGATAGACAAAAGACAAACTCATAAATACTTAAGAGATCAGATTGTCTCTTCTAACTGTATCCTCACCTGGAATATATATATATATATGTGTGTGTATATACACATATATATACACACACCCCCATATTTATATCTGATTGAATGAAAGACACCATCAATTGAATAATGCATCATTATTTTATTCACTACGAAGAAAAAAAAGTGCTGCCAATCCAATTATAATTATTAGACTGTTAGAGATGTTGAAAGATGGGAAAATGTGCATCTGAAAATTACAAACATAACATACAGTAAATCTACATAGTAATTTTCTATCACATTTCTTTGTATTTTTAAAAACTGCATCATAAAATTTCAAACATACTCCTGGATATAAATGACATTCTTTCTGGATACAATGATATGAACCTTGTCCCTCTTCTTAGTTTTTTTCTATATGATACAGGGGATAATTGTTCCTCTGTCATCGGCAGCCTCACCAAATCCCAAGAATGAGCTTCGTCTGAATATTCTACTTCAGGAGAAATGTGACAATAAAGTAATCAAAAATGTTCCACTTGCACAGGATCAATGACTAGTTTTGGCAAACCCTAAATTTCTGTCATAAATGGACTAGTGCTAGGGCTATATGCATATGAAGGGACCTAATTTTTATCTAAAGTCTTCTATAATTTAAAAGGAAGATTAAAAAGTCAACTAAGTCTTAAAAGGAGGTTAGAATATATGCACTGGTTGGTATTAAGAATTCACTTTATGTGCAAAAACATTAATATTGTTTTATCCAAACAGTAGATCTCTGTAAAAAAACAGAAACTTTCCCTTTTCCCCTTTTGCCTGAATTAGCTGAATACTTCTCCCAGCTGTCCACTTAGCTTTGCTTGTGGAGGGCACACGGGCATCTTTGAACAACCTGAGGTTAGCACATTCTCTTTACATAACTGATTGCATTTATTATTAGATATTCATAATCAGAGCTCTGGCTTATTCTGCAAAGACCATTTTCTAAACAGGCATAATGAAATTGTCATTATACATTATTTGCAACATTTTAAGATCCTTTCCTCAGTAAGATGTGTTTAAGATAATCATTTTCTTATCTCAGCACGTGTATCTCAAAAATTGAAATAGGTTTTTAGAAACTTACCTTAAGAGTAATCTTCTCTTTAAAATTTTAGTAACATTATAAAAAAGAATGTTTTCCTAATTTTAAGATGCCAGTGGTAGACAAGTTAAAAATTCTGCATTAAAGGAGAACTAACACTTATGCATCCTTTCATATAATGACTACGTTCATATGACAATTGCTGTGCTGGGTTTCAGGAACACAAACAAATAAAAGGTAGGCTCACAGTCTGAAAAAGGCAATAGACAAGCAAAGAAGCAATGATGGGAGGAGCCTCTAAGGTACTCTAAGCAAAGGAAGGAAAAGATAAGTATGTGTTGCAGAAAAGTTAAGTCTTGCAAAAAATATACTAGAAACAGGAACATTTATACAGCCTTACCGTGCTAAGCCCAGGGTATTCAAACAAGATTTCCATTCTTCAGGAGCTCAGAATGCCTGATGCTGTCATACAAACCATTTCTAACATACCATTATAATAGGAAGGAGAATTGTAATCCAATTCACCAATGAGGTACATGAACTCATGCACTAGGGCTGACCTAAGGTTTCCCTGGAGAAGAGATACTAGTATAAATTAATAGTACCCAACAGATTATCCAGCAGTCAACTTTACTGAACCAGTTATTTTTCTAAGGCTGAATAATTATGATCATGTTTAAGTGAGCCCTTGCCCCTTGCTTTGTCTGATCCAGATTTCTAGCTTCAGGTCACTCATTCTTAGAGATATACTACAGTATCTCACGTGTTTGTAGAACTCTACAAAGTATCATAATCTCAATAGAACCTTATAAGGGTTATCAAATGAGAGAGGCAGGACAAATAATCTGATTTACAATTTAGAATGAAAAGTTCAGGTTTGTAGATGTTAGGGGACTTAATCTAAAGTTGCTATAATCTAGCTAGAAAGATCATGACTCATGTCTGCTGACTCTTGCTGTGCAAGTATTAAACTTGGTATTGATCTTTTTCTACTGCAATGGACCTTAGGAAGAATAAAATTCAAAAGGTACTATGCAAAATTGAAAATAAATATGATAGGGTGAGATTATGAGTAGTGTTTTTCTTTTTTTAAAGATTTTTGCAGCATAATCTTTATAATTAAGACAATTTTAATTATTGAATTCAATGCCCTCAATTCTTAAGTATAGAAATGGAGTTTCTAAGAGACTAAGGTCTGCCAACAGAGTAAAAACAATTGACAGGGTAAAAATTACAATCCATAATGCAATATATGTTAAGAAAAAAAAAAGAAGAAGAAGAAGAAGGTAGCGGGAGGGGAAGAATGAAGCGGGGGAAATCGGAGGAGTAGACGAACCATGAGAGACGATGGACTCTGAAAAACAAACCGAGGGTTCTAGAGGGGAGGGGGGTGGGAGGATGGGTTAGCCTGGTGGTGGGTATTGAGGAGGGCACATTCTGCATGGAGCACTGGGTGTTGTGCACAAACAATGAATCATGGAACACTTCATCTAAAACTAATGATGTAATGTATGGGGATTAACATAAGAATAAAAAAAAAATTACAATCCAGGACATTTGACTTCTAGCCCAGTTCTCTTTTTGAGACTGGAATTATATCAAAAACAACAAATTGAAAACTTTTAATTCTAGAGAGATTAATATAAATAAAATAGAAAAAATAGATATAAAGTTACTGATATAAAGGTTTCTATTTTCAAAAAGCCAGTAAGTAAATATAAAATTATAATTTAAAGTAACAAAGCTAAATCATGTTTTTTTCTCATGATTTTGTGTATTTTGGTAAAGAATGAAAATGTCATATACTGCTATCTATTACATAACTGCTATAACTACAGCAGTTTTACAGTAAGAGGAATTACTTTTTACATAGCATTATTAAGTGAACTATAGTTGGTAACAATATCATGCCTTAAGAACTGTCTGTGATAATACTCATATAGCTGCCACACTTTACATCTGATCTACCCAGCTTATCGTCAATATATAAGTGCAAGGGACTTTTCAAGGGTCAGTGGGGGAATAAAAGGATGAATCCACTCAGAGTTCGATAAGAAAGAAAAGTATTCCAATTAATATAATGAATGGTTTCAAATGTGAGATAACATTTAAGCAGGTGCTTAAAAAGAAGTGGGATTTATGGAGACAGGAGTGAGAGGCAGCGATATTTTAAAGAAAGAGAACGGCATGAGTTAAGGGCAGCAAGTAGACAGTTCCCAGGATGTATGGGGAACAAAGATTATTCCTGTAGAATATAAGGTGCTGGAGGGCAGCAAGTAGAAAATAAAGCTGTAAGGCCAAATCATGAAGGCCTTGAATGCTAGGGAATTGGATTTTAATTAGTAGGGAATGAGAACTCTAAATAACTCAAAATAGAAATGCAATTAGTCTGGAAATATTAAGTTACCACACAAAATCTGGGAGAAACATCAGATCACTCAACAGTAAGCTCCAGTTTCTAAAAAATAGTTCCATTTCAGATCAAATAGTAATTCTATGAAAAATTTTGTAGTATGTTCAATCACCAAAGCACATCTATGTTTAAAAAGACAGCCAATGGGGGACCTGGGTGGCTCAGTTGGTTAAGCATCTGCCTTCAGCTCAGGTCATGATCCCAGCCCACATGGGGCTCTCTGCTCAGCAGAGAGTTTGCTTCTCCCTCGCTCTCTGCCGCCCTCTGCCTCCCACTGCCTGCCACTCTGCCTGCTTGTGCTCTCTCTCTGTCAAATAAATAACATCTTAAACAATAAAATAAAATAAAAAATAAAAAGACAGCCCAAAGTAGTTAGGCCCATAATTTAAATAAACTTTTTAAAAGAACCACAGAATTAACAGTCAGTGTGGATTTCCCACAGGTTTTAAGTGTAGAAATATATGCATATTTTTCTAAAGTATAATATTAGATTTTTCTCAAGGATTATAATGGTGTGACCTAGGCCGGGCAGAAGGAAAACTATGTTGAATGGATGAATATAAAGATTTTTAAAAGTAATAAAAGCAAGGAAGGGACTGGTGCCTTTCAGATGCTCTCAGTTAGTTCCTAAGCTGTGGGTCTTGAATTCGTAAAGGTGACAATAAAGGGGAAGTGGCAGTGGATGACAGCACATAATTTGTGGTTGTAGAGATGATTTCGAGCATCTATAATATAGCCTGCACCACTGAACAGAGGAGAGGGTGTCAAGTTAAGCAGGTCTGAATTTAAAAGCTGGTTTTGTGATCTTGAATACATTTATTTTTCTGTAATTCATTTTTTTAATCTACAAAATGAGGATAACAAATATTTACAGAAGAGGATTAGAAGAGTATAGGAAAGTACCTGATGAATATTCAATAAATGATAGCTCTTAAAGAAAAATTTAACACTTACTAAGATCCTACTGTATGCCTGCCACTGTGATTCTGTGGTTTTTAATCTTTGTCAGACTTTGGAGAGAAGTAAATTCTACTTAGAAAGGTGATCAAGGAGCAACTCAAAGTATTTCTCTCTCCCAGTTAGGAAATGTCCTTTGGAGAGGCAAGCCATCTTCACACTTTAGTGCAATCAGTTCCTTACTCAAAGTTGCTGGGTTTTCTTGGAAGTGGAAGAAGGCAGTCTGAGTTAGAAACTTTATGAGGGCACTCAGTATGACAGGAAGGTGTGGAAGAAGAGGAAAAGGAGGGAGAGAAACCACAAAACAAACAATGCCTCTAATTTGAACTAGAGCTTTAGAAGGGATTTTTGTGTCCCCTGAGAATCTCTGAGGAAGATAATTGAGGCATCAGTATCAAGACTTGTGCCAAAATCAGATTCCTCCCTTTCATCCTGGTCTCACCAGTTCCCGGTGGTAATATTCCCTTTCAGTGCCATATACAAGATAAGAAAGAGAATGAGAAGATATGTAGGTAGGACTACTCTGTTCACCTCCTCTATTCTCTTTTTTCTTTTTTTTTTTTAAGATTTTATTTATTTGAAAGAGAGCAAGAGATCGAGCTCATGAGTATGAGCGGAGGGGGAGGGGAAAAGGGAGAGGCAGACGCACGCAGAGCGTGGAGCTTGTGGGGGCTCAATCCCCGGACGCTAGAGATTATTATTTGAGCTGAAGTCAAATGCTTAACCCCCGAGCCACCCAGGCACCCCTCTCCATCTCATCTTAACTCTCAGGGAAACTCTGGTGAGCTTTTTATATTCACTGATCTTGTTAAGAGGCAATCCTCACTTCTCAACCCCCCACAACCATAAAAATGCTAAGTGACTTAAGGATTTTTTTTTTAAATCAATTTTGTAGCCATTCAGTCGGGTTGGTCCTAGTAAATCAGATTTTCTCTACTTCCAATATCCTCAGCTTAATTTAGGCAGTGAAGATCCGGCCCTAAATTTTGGCGACCCAACCCCCCAACCTTAACATTTCACAGGCTGCAGAGCGGCATAAAGCGGAGACTGCCAATTTTGGATTCTGGGATTTCCAGGACATCAGGGAAAACAACTGAGAGGTCCACCCAGGGGTGAATTCCACAGATAGTTTCTTCTCTCTGGGGTCAGTGCTTTAACATCTGGGTAGTCAGATCGTGCAGACACGGTAACTAAGCGCAGAAAACAGCTGGGCACGTTGCTCTGAGCCCAGACCGACCGTGACCAGTAGTTCTTTGAAACCGTTTCTGGAAATACCAACTCCCAACAGGCGCGCAGCGTTTGAGTGCTGATAAGGCAAGCTGAATTTAGAATTTTGGGGCCAAGTCTCACTTTTGCGAATTCCTTTTACTTTTGGTTAAGTTTTTTAACATTGGATTTACCCCGGGTAGAGAAGGTATACGGTGGCAACGTCACGCAGCTGGAAAAATAACTGCACTCACATACTCCCCAGATTCTGCACAAACAGGTTTGGAAGAGAAAACTTAGGAAGTCCAAGTTCAGCATTAAAATAAATGACTCGCCACCAAAGATTAACGAGCACTTCCCTCTCGGTTTACCCTTCGGACGCACCTCGCGCTTAGCGCGCCTGCGCCCGCCAAACTACAACCCCGCCTCCTCTTCGGGGACGTAAAACGTGAGCCGAGAGGCGGGACGCGGGCTGAGCATGCGCCCTCATTGCATCAGCCGCTGGGTCTGTGCTGGCGGCTGGTACGTCGGAGAAGATTGTGTTTGCTGCAGGGTACCTCGCGGGGTCTGGCGCGGTGTGCCGGGAGACTAAGAAAAGAAGGGCTAGAGTAAGTGTTCCCCTGGGCCGCTTGAGTCGGAGCTAGAGTATTTCCTTCCTGCCAGGCAAGTGCCCGTAGGAACCGGACCCCGCCCCCTTCCCGGCCTAGACTCTCTTTCCCCTCCCTGTCCCTTTCCCACTGGGGATCTTTTCGTTTCCTCTCGTTCTGCCTGCGAACCCCCGCCGAGGTCATGAAGCTCGTGAGAAAGGACATTGAGAAAGACAATGCGGGCCAGGTGACTCTAGTCCCCGAAGAACCTGAGGATATGTGGCACACCTACAATCTAGTGCAGGTGGGCGACAGCTTGCGTGCCTCCACCATCCGCAAGGTACAGACCGAGTCCTCCACGGGCAGCGTAGGAAGCAACCGGGTCCGCACTACTCTCACTCTCTGCGTGGAGGCCATTGATTTTGACTCTCAAGCCTGCCAGCTGCGGGTTAAGGGGACCAACATCCAAGAGAATGAGTATGTCAAGATGGGGGCTTACCACACCATTGAGCTGGAGCCCAACCGCCAGTTCACTTTGGCCAAGAAACAGTGGGACAGTGTGGTCCTGGAGCGCATCGAGCAGGCCTGTGACCCAGCCTGGAGTGCAGATGTGGCGGCTGTGGTGATGCAGGAAGGCCTCGCCCATATCTGCTTAGTCACTCCCAGCATGACCCTCACTCGGGCCAAGGTGGAGGTGAACATCCCTAGAAAACGGAAAGGCAACTGTTCCCAACATGATCGGGCTTTGGAGCGGTTCTATGAACAGGTGGTCCAGGCTATCCAGCGCCACATAAACTTTGATGTTGTGAAGTGCGTCCTGGTGGCCAGCCCAGGATTTGTGAGGGAGCAGTTCTGCGACTACATGTTTCAACAAGCAGTGAAGACCGACAACAAAGTGCTCCTGGAAAACCGGTCCAAGTTCCTTCAGGTAAAATCTTCTCCAAGGATAATTAAGATTGGGCAGAGGGATTTGTATAAACTACTCTTAAATTTTGGAACCGGGAAAAGTACGAGGGGAGAAAGTGTTCACTGGACTGTGATTGTAAGTGAGATAATGAAATGAAAAGAGAGTTGTTAAATAGACTGTTTACATAGTAAACTTCGCTTAAGTCCTCAAACATATAAAGCCATATTTGTGCTTTTGGCTTTAGGTCACTGCAGGCTGATTAATGGGTACTCTAAGAGATTCTTTTGTCTAACTTTCATAATTATGATTCTAGGTACATGCCTCCTCTGGACACAAGTACTCCCTGAAAGAGGCCCTTTGTGACCCTTCTGTAGCTAGCCGCCTTTCAGACACTAAAGCTGCGGGGGAAGTAAAAGCCTTGGATGACTTCTATAAAATGTTACAACATGAACCTGACCGAGCGTTCTATGGACTCAAGCAGGTGGAGAAGGCCAATGAGGCTATGGCAATTGACACACTGCTTATCAGCGATGAGCTTTTCAGGCACCAGGATGTCGCTACACGAAGCCGGTATGTGAAGCTGGTGGACAGTGTGAAAGAAAATGCTGGCACGGTTAGGATATTCTCTAGTCTTCATGTATCAGGGGAACAGCTCAGTCAGTTGACTGGAGTAGCTGCCATTCTCCGCTTCCCCGTCCCTGAACTCTCTGACCAAGAGGATGATTCCAGTTCTGAAGAAGATTAATGATTGGACCTTATAACTGATAAAAGCTGTGTCTCCATTGTTACATTTTCTTAGCATCCTGACAGAAAGCTGCAAGGCACCTTGTGATTCTTACAGGGATTTCTCATGTATTTGGCCACACTAGGTATTTTGTGATTGGCAGGACATGTGTTCAAACTAAGCAATAAATTAAAAGGAAATAATCGCCATGTACTACCATTTTTATTAATTAGAATAATTTATGTAGAAATTATGAGTTATTTGCAATACTTAAAAATACTTTGTATATATAAGAATGCCTATATATTCTTTGGGATAGATCATAAAATCCCAGTGTCATACTTTGAAATAAGTTTTCCTTAGGAAAAGCTATTTAATATTTCATTATCCTCAGTTTACATTGTTTATTTTAATTATGCATAGTGTTCTTGTACGGGATTTAATGATCCCTTTCCTCCATTTCCTCTACACTTTTTTTTTTAATTTGCTATTTTAAGTGATGGCCAAATAATTTGTAGACTTTTCTAGAAGACAAATTTAAAATGTTATTTTTCTTAAGAGACTTGTTAAATCAGTCATGTTACAAGTAAACTCTTGGTGGGTTTTTGTTTCGCCTTGTTTTACAGTTAATCATACTTGCTTTGGAGGAACACTTCATCAGTTATTTTTAGATCATAGAGTTTTGATCTGCTAGGGATTCTCAAGATAAGTTATTTGAGGTATCTTTATTTTTTTTAAATGCAATTAAGGTGTGTGATTTGCTGTTACGTGGCTAATTAGTGCTAAAGCTGAAAAGTAGTCCCTGCTCTGGGCTCCATTTCTTTGCACTGCCACACTAATTATGTATTTATTTGGCTTATCCTAGATATATGTAGTGCTATCTTATATTTCTATGTGGCATTAGTCTGTGCTTGCACATTCTTAACCAACTGAGCCACCCAGGCGCCCTGTGCTTGCACATTCTTATTGGACTCTCTCTCTACATCCTATTTTAGGGGGTGAAAGGCCTGTTCAGAAAGTTTGATTAAGTCACATCATTAGTAGTATGTGGTAGTTGACTTGTACTCCAGTACTCTACTGTAATGAGGGAGTTTCTGCTCTGCTAATACCTGAGATTTTAAAATATTTTCATTAAGTATTTTGGATGTGCATTTTAAGAGTTCGGGAGGGATCCTTGGAATGGACTTGCATCCTGACCTTTTACAAACCTCAATTTAGCAAAATAATTAGGAAAGGCATTATGAAGAAAGAGTGGTAATTAAGTTTGTAACACATTGGTACCTACTTCAAATACAGATACTAAGAAAACTTTTGCTGTCCTTTCTGTGTCTAGGCTTTTCTCCTGGGACAAGTGCCAGGTCTGGGGATTATTTTTTTTATAAACTTCTAACTAAGCTGAGTTTATTTTAATCTATAATTAGGAATAGACACTTCCTGGGCGCCTGGGTGGCTCAGTTGTTAAGGATCTGCCTTCGGCTCGAGTCATGGTCCCAGGGTCCTGGGATCGAGCCCTGCATCGGGCTCCCTGCTCGGCGGGAAGCCTGCTTCTCCCTCTCCCACTACCCAGCTTGTGTTCCTTCCCTCTCTTGCTGTGTCTCTTTCTGTCAAATAAATAAATAAAATCTTAAAAAAAAAAAAGGCATAGACACTTGCATATACTTTAAAATCACATTTCTACATATCTACCTCCTAAAAATAATTTAGATTGTCATTTTATTGTAAGTCCATAGATATTTAAAATACTATGAAAAGCATGTTATTAAATCATTTGGTAGGTGGATAGAAATGAAACTGCTAAGATTCTTAACGTTAGAACCTGATTGATAATGACTCATATTATCAGTAAGAATTTGGAGACTTGGGGCATATAGTACTCTCATAATCTATGCAGTACTGGTTAATCCTAGCTCTGTTACCTACTGTATTAGAAACAAGGAGAAATGAAACCTACCCATAAATCTGACCAATACATTTTAGGTCAAAGGTTCTCAAATTTAGCTGCTTATTAGCCTGAACTTGGGAGCTTTTAAACTCGTTACCATGACTGGATCCCAGACTCAATGACCTTTCACCCCTAGAAATGGTTTTTTTTAGCTCTCCAGGTGATTCCATTAGGTATCAAGACTTAGAACCAATGATTCAGGCCTTGCTGTTCAGAAGTGTGGTCCATGGATAACCAGCAGACTATGGACCAAGACCCTGAGAGCTTGTTAGAAACCAGAATCCTGGACCTTCTGAGTTTCAGTCTGTATTTTAACAACATCTCCAGTTGATTACTATGCATAATAAAAACTGATAAACATAGGCAATAGTTTATTCTCCCTGTACCAGTAAAAATCTCTGGCTGGGGTTGCCAGCCATAGAGAAGAACATTTGAGTCTCAAGGTTGATTTCAAGAGCGTTAATTGGCCAGTATTCAGCTTAACTATCTATAAAACTTCTCGAAATAAAAGCGTATTTTTTTTTTTGTCTATAAAGTACTTAAAATATCTTCAAGAATTCCTATTTTTAAAAAGTTACATTTTGGGGTGCCTGGGTGGCTCAGCTCAGGTTTTGAGATGGAGCCCTGCACTGGGCATGGAGCCTGCTTAAGATTTTAAAGTTTAAAGTTTAAAAGTTTTAAAAGATTTAAAGTTACATTCTGTACCATTGTCAAGAGTATTAATCTTCATATATGTATAGGGTGAAATACCAAAATAGTGATAGCATATAAAATTTAAAAATTAAATTTTTTTACTATTCTCTAAAAATCAAAATGAACCATAAGTCTTTGGAAATCGTATTCAGTAGTCTAATTCATTACTATGAATGTCTAATTTAACTTCTATTCATTAATAAGGAACAGTTTGGTTACAAATGGAAACACCTCTCAAGGCAATGTTGTACTGTAAATGTCCATTTACCATGAGGTACTTGTAAACAAAGATTTGCTACCCTCCCCCGCCCCTGCAGTATAATAAATGAGAAGCTGACAGATTGTTTCATTTTACTCTAGGTATGAAATATATCAAGTTTATTTTGCTAATAGGTCCCCCATTTATATGTTAAGTATTTTGCTAGCTTTATGTCTGGATTGTTGATTCTGGATTTCATTTCATTTCACTCTTCTATACAAGGTGGATCTTTTTCCACCCAGATGCCACTATAGTAGCTTTGTAAAACTAATTTTCCTTTATCTCTACCTATTTTCTGTCATTAACTTTATTTTCCTTTTTTAATCCCTGTGACCAGTTCTCTTAACCTCAAAATATCTTTAACAGAAGTGATTCATATTTTTTGCAATTCATGTATTGTGGAACTGAAATTTCCTTCATTGCTAAAAATAAAAGTACACAGATGAATGGTGTATATGTGAGTTCCCCAAAGTAAAAGCTGTTACTGGGGAAAGGAGTATTGTGCTTTTAAATCAGATAGTTTTCCAAGCAAATAAGATTGGATATTTGTGTTCAGTATCAGAATATGTTGAATTGCATGTTGAATAGGTGTTTCTAAGGTGATTCTGAGTGTTTGAGGAGAAAGAAACCCTTTGCCTGTGTCCAGATCCTAGAAATGGGGCATCTATATTTATATTATACCCATTATTAAAGGTGATACATTTAGTTTTATCCATTTGGTTTTTAGTGCCTACTTTGATCCAAGCACTGAGCTGGGTTTAGGAAAGACAAACATGTAAACAAATCACTGTTAAAAAAGCAACTTGTAGAAAGTGTAAGAGAGCACAGTGTTGGAAGGGGTCACTTTTAGGAGGAACTTGATAGAGCTGGAGCCAGTAAATTTACCTAAAATGGTGAGAAGAACCCCAGAGAGGTTATTGGGAAAAGGAGAGGGGCAGGGTAAGTATGCTAATCACATTAGACCCTCCATGCCACAATAAAGAGTGGTTTGACAGTAATGAGAAACTACTGAAAAGTTTAAGCAGGAGAATGGCATGTTTGCATTTCACAAATATAACTGTTCAGCAGTATCAAGGATGAATTGGAGGAGGCAAGAAGACTGGTTAAGAGAATGCATATTAGAAAAACCCTGGGGAAAAGCAATGTTGGCTTGAACAAGGGTAATAACAATAATCCTTGCAACAAGAATAAAAAGAAGTCAATAGGCAATATGAAGAGATAGGATCAAAAGGACATAGGCTGCAGATTGTTGTTCAGTTAAAGAGTAGACCATAGGGGTAAGTCTCAGATTTTTTTTTTTTAATGTGGGAGAGATGATGGCACAATTCAAAAAGCAAAACAAAATAAATCCAGGAAATATAGGAAGAGAAGCTGGCTTGCAAGGAAAAACAGTAAGTTCAGTTTTGAATCTTTAAGGGCATCTGGGTGGCTCAGTCAGTTAAGCATCCGACTCTTGATTTTGGCTCAGTCATGATCTCAGGTTGTGAGATTGAACTCCAAGTCCAGCTCCATACTAGGCATGGAGCCTGCTTAAGATTCTTTCTCCCCCCTCTGCTCTTCCCTGCCCCCCTCCCAACACTCTCTCTCAAAAAAACTGAGGATGCCTGTAGGACATCTGAAATGCTCTTCCACCAGATTTCTATATGCTCACTTACACTCTTAAGGTTTTTGCTAAAAGTTCACCTCAGTAAGTTCTAAGCCAGTCTTAAAAAAAGATAACTTCTCCAAGATTTCTTTCCAAGCCCTTCTTTGTCTTAGTTTTCTCTATAATGCTTATTTCATTTAGTTGTTTTGCTTATCATCTGTCTAGAATGTAAACTCCATGAGGGCAGACTATTGTATGTTAGGTTCATTGCTATATCCTTAATGCTAAGAACACTGGCACACAGTAGATGCTCAAAATATTGGGGGGTGGGGGGGGTAATGATTGAATGAGTGAATTCATTCAGTCCCTTAGTTAAGAAGGTCCCTTAGTTAATTGAGCACACAGGCCTGAAGTTCAAGAAAAAGCAGTTGGCTGAGGTTAATGATACAAGAATTGTCAGCATATAAGTAAACCTGAAATCAGAGAGAGAAAGAAAGGAAAAAAAAAAAAAAAAAAGGCCTAGCAAGAATTAGTAAAGCTAGGGAAAAAGGCCAGGCACAGAAGCATAGGGAAATAGATAATCTCTTTAAATGTTCCTTGACTCCATTACCAAAGTCCTTTAAAGTAGAGATATTTCTATGTTTCAATAATTAATATGGTCAGATAATTATTTTTTCCCCTACAGAGCTCTTTAATGTTCTAGAGATATACAAGTAGAAGAGCCAAAGTGCCAAAGTGTTGATTACATAAAAGTTGAGTTTTAAAAGTTCCTAAGATAAAAAATTTCTAAATTTGAGGGCAAAAGCCAAATTACTTTTGTATATGGGTTTTAAGTGAGTCTTAATATGCATATATATTTGCAAATTTAGTATATGAAAGTTCCAATTAAAAAAAGGATATAGTAGGGGTGATAATTGAACTTATTAAGAGACTTTTTCAGGATTTCCATAACACAGGAATTATTAGCAAGTTCTGTCTCATTCAGGCCAGGTTTATAGCAGTATTACTGCAATTGGACCCTTAACCCTTGGGCTCCCTGTCCGTAGCATCTTTGATTTCCCTCAGCACACTTCTACTCCCTGCAGAACCACAAGTGTCACAACTGTGGCATGGATTTTGCAATGTTTTATTTATATTTATTTTAAAAATTGATTTTGGTCAGCCCATAATTTTGTTTATACACATTTTTCGGTAAATGAGTTTCCAAGTAGCAATTTTAGTGAGGACTTAAAAAGAAGCACAACTTCAGATAAAGTTTTCAAAACCTCTAAATAGTTGTCTTCATACTGATGTGTCAGCATCTTTAAGGTTTATGCAGAGGTTCAGTTTATGTATTCTAGGAGATGTAGTATTTTAGACAAGCGCTAGTCAAGATTTTCTTAATGCATTATGTGCACTGCTGATCAACTGGCAGTTTAGTAGAAGTTTAGCGCAGAAATGTTACTGAAAAGTCCTAATGATTTCTAAGGGAGTTTGAGATGGGAATATAATACTTGTGTGTATTAATGATGCCTTATTTAGAAAAGATTCAAAAGTCAACAATGCAGTTGGTTAAGATATTGGGCAGTAAGGTCCATAATAATGGTCTTGGAGTTTAGCAAGAACAATCGGAGTAGTTACTTAATGTAGTCATCAAGTAACAGGTAAATTTCACTAAAAATGAAAAATAAATTGGCCAAATTCAATAAGGAGCTAGTTAGATTAGGAAAACTATAAAAAGCATTGACAAAAGATACTTGTTAAGCTGAAGTAGAGATGATAAAATCTCATTTGTCCTTTTTCTTTATATAGCAAGAATTCTTCCTTTCTAGGGAGTGTTTGATTTAGTATCACCATCTGTATTCTCATCCCTATTTTAGAGTGTTCTTTATAGATTTCTGAGTGTAGTAATTTGTAAGATAACCCATTTACATTGCAGTATTTAATTTCTGTATTTTAAGAAACATGTCAGTATATTCTATTGTGATAACTCTGGGAAAGAAACTGGGATATTGTGAATTTGTTAATTTAAATTGAGGTGAAACTAATGCATTTACTCAAGGAAAATCCACTCTTGTGTGCAATACTTTAGCTGCAAACAAAATTGAGGCTATCATTTTTGCTCTTGACAGTGAATATTTTAATTCTGTAATAGCAGCATCAATATGGGAAAGGTCTTACTTCCAGGTGCCAGTCACTAAAGTTTGTGACATTTATGATAAATTGTGGGGACTTGGAGTACTGCCTTCTTTTAAGTTCCTTTCTCAGCCCTTAACATTCCCCACCTTAAAATCCCATTATTTAGAATACTAGTATAATGGAAATGTGCCTGTTTTCCATATTGAAAGAGAGTTAAAGGACTTAGAGCTTATTTCAGTGTAGGGTGCCACATTTGGTTCAGAACTATCTGGCAAGCTGTAAGCACAAGAGAAAAATGTCTTTACAGACAGCAGTGCCTCGCCATTCACAGGGTTGGCTCCACTGTCCCAAATCCGGGAATGGACAACATATCACAGTATAGGTAACTACATACTTATTGAGGGCCAGGTCTGTGGTAAAGTACTTTAGACTGAATTTTTTAATTCTTTGAAGAGTCCTGCGAGGAAGATTTTGTCATTACTATCTTCAGATAAGAAAACAAATTAGAAGAGGTTAAATCATTTGCCCCAAATCACATAGCTAGTGGGTGTGAGGATGTGCCTACTCAAGCTATAATCTAAAAAATGTAGGAATGCCAGTTCATTCCTTAGTTTTCTGTTTGGAGTAGATCACATGTGCCTAGAAATAGAAGAATTATTCAATAACACTAAATTTTATATAATCAGCCAAAGTTTAAGCAATCATTTTATAAGTTTTTTATTTACCTACCACTATTATTTTTCATCTCTCTATGAGTCTCAGGAGCTCAAACCTATGGCATTCTATCTAGCATATGAGAATTAGAAAGTGTATGGAAACTGTTGCAAGACTATGTATTAAACCAATCCCCTCAAGCCTTTAGTTAGCCTCTATTATTATTTCACACCCAGTTTTAGCAAGCTTGTTTAAAAAAAAAAAAATTTAAACCTACTATGTTAATTCATGCATTATTTCACCAAACACATATTTACTAAAGTGTCTGAAGTAGCAGGAACTATGCTGCCCTTGGGTATGCAAAAATGAATTAAGAGTTTTTTTCCCTACCTTTCATCAGCAAATTAAATATTGGGAGAGATGATCACAAGTGGCCAAGCTGACAGAGGTTCAAAAGAAGAAAGTCTAGGGCTGAAACTATTTCACTGGGGTCTGAGGACATTACTGTATTATAGTAACTGATGTTCATATTGAGGAAAAGATTGAATTACATTCAGTGTATTCTGTTAAAAAATCAAGGAAATATAATGTCTTTCAAAAGTATTTTCTTCCAAAATTATTAAAAGTTAGTGGTACTTAAAGAAATCTTTAGCTATCTGTCATACCTAGAATGACAGTTCCAGATAGCCAGAGTTTTACTAAACCATAAGATCTCAATAATAAAACAGAAATAATTGTTGAAAGATAAATTCTCATTAAGGAAAAAACTCCAATAGATTTTAGTTGTAAATTTATCAGACAGAGATGGGAGGTCCTGTGAGTTCAAGTCTATGTTCCAGAAGTTTTATGTCTGGAATTTTTCATCAAGTCCTAGTGTAAACATTGACAAGAACTTTTTGTTTGACACTGTTATGAAAAATTGCTCTGTGAATATAAAGCATATTTTAATCTTTTATTTCACCTCATTGATCCTGGAACCATAATTTGTAGTTTTTTCTTCCTCTGCAAGTGTACTGTTGACAATGATAGGAGTCACTTTTTTCTAGGGGGAGGGATTTGAGGTGGAGGAGAGGGAGATTGAAAATACATTGCCGTGCATGCCTGTGAATCGTTTAGAATCATGAAAGGTTCATGCTGTAAGGAACCGTATATGTCATCTGGCCTGCTCACTTCATGATATAGATGTAAACTTGAGGCCCAGAGAGAGTTGGTAACTTGTTCAAAGTCACATGAATAGCAGTTTTTCATAGGGTTCACATTCCTGTTTGATCCATCCTGTTCGAATTTCTTACCCGTTTTCTTGTCACCAATGCATATTGGGAGATGGTTAGGTTTGAGAAACAAGGAAATTAGGATCTTAGAATGCTTTAAACCCTCATTTACCAAATAATTTATCTTGTGGCAAAGCAGTTTCTCTTTCGGCAGCATCACTGAGACCCAAACTTAGCTTTGAATTTCAGTTGTTCATTCCTTGGAGGAGTATTTATCTTCTGCTAGAGAAAGATCCTGCCTCCTACCTTTCTTTTTCTGAGAAGCATTTCATTCTTCTGACAACCATTTACTAAGTGCCTACTATGTGCCAGGCACTTTGCCAGCCCCCAGCAATATAAGGTGAGTAGAAAAGATTGCAGTCCCTTCCTTACAGGGAAAGCCAGTCTAGGATGGGGAACAGACAGTAAACAAGCTATCATGGCACTGCAATTGGTACAGGAATAAGAAATGTTGTAGAAGACACATCACCAAAGGCAAGGGAAGCAAGGGCAAAAATGAACTATTGGGACTTCATCAAGATAAAAAGTTTTTGCACAGCAAAGGAAACAGTCAACAAAACCAAAAGACAACTGACAGAATCGGAGAAGATTTTTGCAAATGACATATCAGATAAAGGGCTAGTATCCAAAATCTACAAAGAACTTATCAAATTCAACACCCAAGGAACAAATAATCCAATTAAGAAATGGGCAGAAGACATGAACAGACATTTCTGCAAAGAAGACGTCCAAATGGCCAACAGACACATGAAAAAGTGCTCAACATCACTTGGCATCAGGGAAATAACAAATCAAAACCACAATGAGGTACCACCTCACACTAGTCAGAATGGCTAAAATTAACAAGTCAGGAAATGACAGATGTTGGCGAGGATGTGGAGAAAGGGGAACCCTCCTACACTGTTGGTGGGAATGCAAGCTGGTGCAGCCACTCTGGAAAACAGTATGGAGGTTCCTCAAAAAGTTGAAAATAGAGCTACCCTATGACCCAGCAGTTGCACTACTGGGTATTTACCCCAAAAATATAAATGTAGTAATCTGAAGGGACACCAGCAAACCAGTGTTTATAGCAGCAATGTCCACAATAGCCAAACTATAGAAAGAGACCAGATGTCCATCAACAGACAAATGGATAAAGAAGATGTGGTGTATATATATACATATATATATGTACACACACACACACTGGAATATTATGCAGCCATCAAAAATTAAATCTTACCATTTGCAATGACATGGATAGAACTAGAAGGTGTTATGCTCAGCAAAATAAGTCATTCAGAGAAAGGCAATTATCATATGATCTCACTGATATGTGGAATTTGAGAAACAAGGCAGAGGATTATAGGGGAAGAGAGGAAAAAATGAAACAAGAAGAAACCAGGGAGGGAGACAAACCATAAGAGACTCTTAATCTCAGGAAACAAACTGAGGATTGCTGGAGTGGAGCGGGGTGGGAGAGATGGGGTAACTGGGTGATGGACACTGGGGAGGGTATGTGTTTTGGTGAGCACTGTATATTCGGTAAGACTGATGAATCACAGACCTGTACCCATGAAACAAATAATACATTCTATGTTAATAAAATAATAATTAAAAAAAAGAAATGTAGTAGAATGTAGGAGCTCAGATGGTGCTCTTAATTCAGACTGGCTTCACTGAAGAGGTGCTATCAGAGCTAAACTGATCAATTCCAGAAGCCCACATTGATCTTCCATTGTTTTCCAGAGAGATAAGGCAAAGAGAACTGAGGACATTTACCTTTTAAAGCCCCTCAAGTTTATTTGGTACCTTTTTCTTCTATGTAGGGTCACTGTAATCCCTAAGCTCTCTAGATGTTAAATATTTACAGTAAAGAGTCAACAAACCTAAGAAGAAGAAACATCATGGAGAAAGGAGATTACATCACCTCCTACCCTCAAAACTGAGTGGAAAAGTACAAGTGGAATGAGAAGCACGGATCAGGGACCATGACTGAAATGACCGGAGATTCTGGAACCTTTATATTTTCCACGTTTTTGTTTTCTCCTGTTCCTCTGTCATGACTAACAGCAAAACAGTTAATCCAGAAAGGACAGCAAAGAAGGAGATGGTGAGAGGGAGAGCATGGGACATTATGTCCTACTCCATAGCCATTCTTGGAAGAGAGGAAGTCCAAAAGAGAGGGGCTGATGGCAGCTACCTCAGGGCAAGGAAAGCAGACCGCTGGCCAGCTGTCAAGAAAGAAGTGACAGGGTACTTGCTTAGGTCTGGGGAGGGGGCCACGGGGGGAAGGCCCAGAGGCTGGACAGTAGAAGGACCTGCTAGAGTCTTTCCTCTTTCTTTATTCAGCATTTTATCCTCAGTGTAAAATTTAGGGAAACACCCTTAATAAAAAGGAATGACTTCTCTCTTAAGTAGTATGTTTCACTAACTGGCCAACATGGATGGGGTATGGTGGAAGGAAAGGAAATTTTCTGCAGAAGAGAGAAAAGAACAATATAAAAGGAGGAATGACTCTGGGAACAGCTCTCTGACCCTTTGTGTCTCTTGGTGTTCTTAACTGAGTGAAAAGACATGGAATACATGTGGAATGGTGGGGAAGTAGGAAGAGCTGAAGTAAAATTATCTGCCTCATTAAATGTAGTCATATATTTTTTTAAAAAATTAATCTGTTATCACTAAAACTCAGATACTAAATTTCTCACTCTGGGCCTAACTCCTTGCCTAGAACTTAAGAGAGCTTAATAAGTGTTAGAATTTTTCTTATCTTTCTGGAAATCATCTTCACCTTATCTGACTCCTCTACTTGCCCTAAGTCCCAGTAAAATATAGTGGGAAATGGGGTGAATAGACAGGAAATACAGAGAAAGACAAGACCTTTTGATAATGGTTTGTTATGGATTTACTCTTAGATTTGCGTTTGATGCATGTGTTCACATATATTCTTCTGGATGAATTAGAAACTAATTGTCAGAATCAAGAGTATAGTACTTGAGACTGTGGAAAGGATGTTACATACCAAAAATTACAATGTAATTTGAATGCTATTTGCCACAGTTACCAAAGATCATATATAAGCATTTGCAAAAACATTGCATTTGTGAACAACCAAAATGAATCACAGCAGAAGAAATCATTTGGCCATTTTCAGAGGACTCTGTGGCTGTGGCAGGGCAAACATGAAAACTGGCCTGTGAGTCAGGAGATCAGGATGTACCCAGGCCCTACCATTAGGTTGTGTTACTTGAGGAAATCACTTCATTCTTTTGAGCCTCTGTTTTTTCATCAATAGAATGAGGAAAAGACGGGTGGCCCTTGATTTCATAGTTGCTCTTGCAGATCTCTGATTCTACTGGGTACAGTAGCAATAACTGCTTGTTATTTTTAAAATTTGTATCTTTCCAGCAAAATAAATCTTCAGTGATTCTCAGGTTTAAAAAGAATCTATTTTTCACCATATTCCAAAAGCTGCCAAATTTTGGGTTTGGCTGACTGCTAAAGAGAGCAGCCTGCTAGGAGCAAATTCCAGAGCTGAGGGTCATTTATTTGGAATGCTTTGCCAAATACTCCCATATTTTCAAAGTTGTTGGGGCCTTTAAACTTGAACATTCGGGGAGAAACAGTTGTTTAAGACACTGTTTCAATAGGTGCACAAAAATTTTGAAGTTTACAGATATTTTTTAATCATTTGCGACATCCCAATGGCATGCCAAGTTGCATAGTCCTGCCACTTTCCTCCTTGTTATTTTCCTTCCCTATCAACTGATTGCTGTCCCAAAGAACTGGACATGAGAAAAACACAGGTCTTTATTTATTCTGGAATGTTCTTTCAGTTTGACCAGTGGTTCTCAAACCAGGCTGCACATTAAAATCAACGAGGGAGTTTTAATATCACACTGCTGACTGGGTTCCACCCCAAGACAATTAAGTCAGAATACTTGGAAGAAGAGCCCAGGCATGTGTACATTTAAAAAAGTTCCCCAGGTGTTTCTTATCTGCAGCCCCGTTAAACCATGGCAGGTCATCACTAAGTAAGCTGGTTGGCTTTAATATGTTCTGCGGCCACAATGCCAGTCAGCTGCCTAGCTAAGAAAAAGAGATGGAGCATAGAAAAAAAATGTGGAATTGTAGATTAATTATCTCCACTAGTGAAAAGACAACTTCAAAAATTGATGAGGGGAATTTATTTCTTTAGCTTTAGTGCCTAAGTATGGGATTTGTCTGTATCTTTGTGTATTGACTTGCTATAATAAATTCACAATTTGGACTAATGTTGACCAATTTGTGAATATTTATTGATGCCTTTTACATGTGCATATGTTACTAGGTACAGTGGGGAAGGATACAAAAAAGTAGAGAAACTCATTCCCACTTCTTGAAGGATGGAGCATATAAATCTTGGGCTGCAAGAATTATGTAAGACAGAACCAAGACAGCAAAATCATATATTGTACAGAGAGTAAAAGCTAAAATTGTTGATAAGAAGATAATATCAAATTGGCTAGACTCTCTTGGGTAGATGGTATTTAAGTATGAGCCGCCTTTTTTTTTTTAATTTTAAGATTTATTTATTTATCTGAGAGAGAGAGAGAGTGAGCAGTGGAAGGGGTAGAGGGAGGGGGAGACAAGCAGAGTCCCTGCTGAGTGGGGAGCCCAACACAGGTCTCGATCCTAAGACCCTGAGATCATGACCTGAGATGAAATCAAATCAGTTGTTTAACTGAGCCAGAGTATAGGCCACCTTCTAAATGTCTTCTTTCACTCAGATGGCAGGAAGCAGTGATAAAAACATTGACCCTGAACTAGAAAATCTTAACTCTACCACAGATGAGCTCCATGACCTTGGGCAAGTCATGTTATCTTTATGATCCTCAAATTTAGATTTATGAGCTTCAACCTGCAAAATGGGAAAAATGATTAAACTTGCCCTATAGAGTTGCAAGGCATAAATGATATGATTTAAACAAAATACCTGAAAATTATTAAGAGATGTATTTAACTTAGTTTAATTCCTCCTTCCTTTTGTATCTTTTTTTACCCTATGTACCACCTAGGCACCAGATCAACTGTGGAGGTATGATGCAAAAGAAATACTTCATGTCCTTTCCTATCATAAATTTCTACCATCTGCCAAAGAGATGTTAAAAACAGAAAAAGTGGACCCACTCCCTCCAGAGTTACCTTCAGTGAGAGATGGGTTAGCCAGACCATGCTTGGCATTTATAACATTTTCATTTCTTCATATTCAGATACATATTCATGTCCTACCTCATTGCATAAATAATGGAGGTGAAAAACTCACTCTTGTAACTGTTATAAGCCAATAAAGAAAAGGAACACAGAAGAGCACATTACACTTTTGAAGTTCATGCCAGGAATAGTAACTTCTCAAGGTGACCACTGTGCACACAGAGAGAACACTAACCACCCAACTAAGTAGTCCTGGCTCAATCTGCAGGAACCATAGAAACTCACACAGACCCATGATGCTGAGGCTGGTTCTATATCAGGCATGACCCATCATTAAACTCCCAATCAAGTTAAATTTATGTTAATTCTTAGGTTAAACAATGTGTTATCTTTTCCTCCTTAATTTTCACCTTAATTCCTATGGTATCTATTAATTATTTGAATATCATTCCTCAACTGCTCAGCTTTCTTTATCCGGGGATTCCAGCCATGCAGAAGTTATAAACAAATCACAGTTCTCTTACTATTTCTAAGTCAGTTGCAAACAACAGAAAGTAGCTTTGATAATGTAAGTAATAATGGAATATTTTGGATGATGAGGAGGTTCAGGGAGAAAGGAAGCCACTGTCAAACCTGTGCTACAGAAATTATCTGTGTATGACAATGCAGCTGATAAAATTGCCACCCCAGACAGTTACTGGACTTAAAACTCAACCAGAGCTTCTGAGAACAATCTCTAGTGGACAGGAATAACAGATGGGTTGTCCAGAGGTCCCATGTCCACAATCTGTGGACCAGAAGGCAGGATAAAGGGCTATTGTTTATTTCCATCCCCATCTCCTATGTACTCTGGAATTCTACCCCATTCCCCAACTAGGAAGACTGTGTGGAGAGCCAAAACAACAACAAAATAGCCACTAACCATTGCAGAACAGTGGAAATAAGAGAACAAACATTTACTAAATCCTTTACCAAGGCAGCCACTATACTGGTGGTAGGGATCCAGGCCCTGCAGCCAGACTGGCATTGTTCAAATCCTAGCTCAACCACTTGCTGGTGCTGAGCCCATGCTGGAACCCATGTCAGTCTGACTTCAGGGCCTGAGGCCCCATCACTATGTCACTCAGTTTAGTCAGACAGTTTTTAACTCTTAAGTTCCTCATCAGAGCAAAGATGCCAATTTTTTTGAAAATCTTAGCATCCTTTTCAGGCTTCATATCTGCTTGGAAAAAAATCACCTAATCATATAAATTAGTTGTATAATTGACACATTTTCTTTCCCTTTACCTATCTTTTTTTCTTAAAAAAAAAAAATTACCTTAAATCTGGACTCAGTTTTCTCCTGAGCTCCTGAATGGATATCTGATTCACCAACAAACACTTAAAAACCAGCCTTATTGATAGATTTAAAATGGTGAATCATTTAAATACTCAAAATCAATGTCTCTACATTTTCAGCCTGGGAAATTCTCAACAAGAGATTCAGTATTAATCCTGAGGCATGATAGAAGTGCCAGAGATTCAGAGGATGCTTGGCTTCTATATTCTCAGGTCTTCTTGAGGTTGCCTCAGGCCACTTACACCTCTTTGTTTTTCCCTGGCTAATATCAGTTCTGGAAGGAAATGAAAGTCAGGAAAGAGAAAGGTGATGTTTTACCTCCCCGCTCCCTACACACACCTGTCCTTAGCCTAAACATTATTTTTCAACTCAGCTATCAAAATTCAAGCATGGAAGAAGAGGAGTTATCAAATACATCCAGATTTCATGTTGGGTACCAAATGCTAAGGAGATTAGGCCACAAAAATTTAAAAGAACATGGTCCATCAGGTTTTTTACTCACCTACAGTTAAATCTAAATTTGGAGGTGAGCCAAAATTAAAAATATAAAACATGCAGCAAGTGCTTATCTTCCACTTTCTAAGGTTTCCAGATTTCAGGGATAGGCAGAACAGTGAATGGTACATACTTAACCTAAAAAGTTATTCATTCTTTGTCCGAAATTCAAACTTATCTGGGTGTCCAACTCTATACTCTCTTTAGCACTGCTGACCATGATTGGCTTGGGTAGGAGAGTTCTTTGTTTGGGTGGGTGTTGGGAGAAGCACTGGTGAGTGTATTCCTATCCAGGACTGGTTTTGGCTCTAATTTTAGAGCCTTTGTTGGAAGAATGGAGAAGGACTGATCTCTTCTGTGTTTGGAAAACACTGATCGAAGGCTTTCAACAATAGCTTTGAATGTAAATAAATGTCTACTTAGCAGTCATCTTTTCCAGATGATTCTTATATTCTAAAATAACAAGATCATCACTTTTCTCAATTCAGTCACCTGAGACCGTTACTCCAAGGAGATACCTCAATGCAAGGCATCTTTACAGTAGTAATGTTAATGATGCAATCTGATAATGTGCGGTTCTCCTACAAAATAAAACTACTAATTACAAATAGGCTTATACTCTTGACAAATTAAGGAGGATTAACTTAAAATTTATCTAACAGATACTAACTCACAAAAACTTTGTAAAAGCAGGAACAACATATAATAGGGAGACAGTATTAGGCAGTGGTTAAGGATAAAAGCTCCAAAGTTTAATATCTCTAATACTGACTACTTCAGTGACTGACTTCAGTTTCCACACCTGCAAACTAAGTGCCAACCTAATAGGGTTTTTTGGAAATTAAGTGAGATTATTGACACTTTTTATAATGCTTGGTCCAGAGCAAATGTTTAAGATATTTTACCTGTTTTATATGGTATATCTAAAATTTATCTCCTTGGGATTCAATAAATATCCATGAACACTGAGCACAATTTCAGTTCCAAAAAGAAATCAATCTGCCAGAGAAACAAGAATAGATATGCTTGTTTTCAAGCAGAGACAATTTCTTTATAGGAAAAATGAAAATTAATGACGTCTTACAGACAGTTAAACATATCAGCCACTCTTAGGTGGGAGCTTAAACCATGAAGTTAGTGTTTGTTTCTATTAATCTAAAAGAATTTTTCTTGAACCATGGCATAAAGTTTTCATGTTGCCTCCCACCCCACATAAACAGATTAGAAACTGTCATTTAGGGGCAGCTGGGTGGCTCAGTCGTTAAGTGTCTGCCTTTGGCTCAGGTCATGATCCTAGGGTCCTGGGATGGAGCCCCGAGTTGGGCTCCCTGCCCAGCGGGAAGCGTGCTTCTCCCTCTACTGGTCCCTCTGCTTGTGTTCCCCCTCTTGCTATGTCTCTCTCTGTCAAATAAATAAATAAAATCTTAAAAAAAAAAAAAAACAACTGTCGTTCATAGGGAGAGATAGAGAATGGGGGCAGGAGAGGGGGAGCTATTGAATGAACTGTTCCATGAATTAGGTAAGCAATTAAGAGCTGAAGAGAGTTCATCATCATCAGCCACCCTGCCATTCTTCTCTTAGGGACCAGGGTCCTGGTTATGGAGCAAGAAAGGACCATGTGGCCATGCTCAGAGTGGAGGAGCAGGTCTCAGAACCTATTGCCTTGTGTATATATCACCAACTAGTCTTAAAGGTGTAACACTCCTGGAGAGATAGCAAAGCTCTTTTCTAATACTCCATATTTCTGAAAAATGTTTACTTGCTCACAGGTCTTCTCACATTTATTCTGAATCACAGGAAAAAATAATAGTAGTAAATATCTGTATTATCACTGGCTACAGCAGATGGGGGTTTTCTTCAAAGTAATGTTTTCTTTTTTTTTATTTTATTTTATTCTATTATGTTATGTTAATCACCATACATTACATCATTAGTTTTTGATGTAGTGTTCCATGATTTCATGCTTTTGCACAGCAAAGTAATGTTTTCAAGTAATGTCACCTAACAGCTAGATTCCTTTCTCTAGACGGAATTGGCACCCTAAAAGCAAAAAGAAATTAGAAGTACTTGAGGTGAGGGGCGCCTGGGTGGCTCAGTGGGTTAAATGTCCAACTCTTGATTTTGGCTCAGGTCGTGATCTCAGGGTCATGCCCCTTCGTGGGGCTCCGTGCTCAATGCAGTCTGCTTGAGTTTCTCTTCCTCCCTCTCCCTCTGCCCCTACACCCAGCTCACGAGCTCTTTCTCTCTCTAAATAAATAAAATCTTTAAAAAAAAATAAGTGCTTGGGTGATAAACTTGTGTCGGTTTGGAATCAGTTTAGAACAGTTTATAATCTCTCTCAAAGCTAACACATTCTAAAGCTTTAAATACTACCCACTAACAAATCATGTCTGTGGAATTTTTTCCATTAAACATTTCGTCTGATTCAAACCTAATAAGATACTAATCTTTGCAAAACTTGTTTTCCCTTATTTGGCTTTCTTACTTTTTGTAAAAGTCAATCAGAGTTTAATACACCAGAATTGCTGAATGGGGGTGGGGAGGTTAAAATTGCTGTGGGCTTGGTTTCAGGAGAACTAGGTCCAAACCTGGATTCCGCAACTAAGTGATTTTGTGCTCTTGGGCATCACTAAGCTATTGTGAGCCTCACCTATAAAGTGAGGATAATACCACCTGGAAATGTGGGGACAATTAAATTATGGAAACTTTATGTGAGCACTCAGCTCACATAGAAGAACACATATAGTGTTCGATAAATGTTAAATCTGTGGCCTATTATAAAGGGATTGAGTCACAAGCTTTGTTAGAGCTTCTTCTTTAATTAAATACAAAATGAGTGTTAAAGTTTTTATGTCCTGACCAAATAGAGGTTATCTTCCTCTCAAAGAAACTAAACTTTTCTTAAGTTTCTGGTTTGAGAAAGCAGATATCATTCTAGGTTAATAATAGAAATCTGCAGAAATATGCAATTGTGCTTTAATGCACCAAAGATTAATAGTAATGCAAAGACAGAAAAACATTTATTTCATCTGCCAGAATTTTATCCTGTTTCTTGCCTTTGATTTGTATAACTATAGGAGATTAAATTGTACAAACATGAATATCTAAAATATTTGTAAATATGTATTTTTGCATATGCAAATTATAATATATGTATTATAAAATGTTTCAGCTTTATTTGTAGCAGAGGTCAGCGGCCTTTTTTCTGTAAGGGATCAAGATAGTAAATTTTTTCAGCTTTGCAGGAAACACGGTCTCTTTAGTGATTACTTAACTCTGCCATTGTAGTACAAAAGCAGCCGTAAATAATAGTAAACTAAAGGGCATGACTGTATTCCAATAAAACTTTACAAATGTGACATGTGGCATTTGGCTCATAGGACAGTTTGCTGACCCCTAGCCTGGAGCATGATATAGAGTATATTTTCTAATTAGGCATAATTAAGATAACTTGATGGGAAAAATTTATGAATATATATCCATAAGTTATTAATCAGCAATTGTATAAAAATAACCTTAGTATATGCACTTATTCCTTTAGCATCATAACTTGCTAAGTTTAAAAAAAATAGTGTGGTTTTCCAAGTATATTCAATTGAGATGCTAGTAGGTAAATCACATTGTAATCATCGTGCATTTCACTAGTACTTTTTGAAGTTCTAACCTGGAGCCATGTGTATATGCATAATAGGCTTTATTGTTTTTCTATGTTAGGCAAGTTTCAATATTGGACTCAAATCCATTATTACATGAATGTCTAGGACAGGATTTCCTTCTGCTGCACAAGAATATTTTGTGAATTTCCTGGGAAGTGTATTCAAGGGTGGCTTACCTGACTGCATCTGAGCCATTGTGTTCTAAGGAATTTCCTGCAGGGATTAAACCTGTTTGGTTTAGACCTTGGTGTTTTATAACTGTTTCCCACAATCACCTTAAACAATGTCTTTTAAGAATGTTTTTGTGTGATTCCTTCCTCCAGGAAGAAATTGAAAGTAATGAAATGCCTAGAGCATTAGGGAATTTTGAGAATTAGAGAAGGCCACTGCATCTCTTTTTGCCATAATAATATAAGAACCCAACTCAATCCTCAGTGCCTTAACAAAGCATCCAGCATTTACATGTACATTAGAAGGGCATCTAATCTCTCACCATTTAGAGATTCTAATTTTATAAATTCTAATTCTATTGTATTTTGAGAATATCTGGAAATCAGAAGCTTCATGCAAGAGTAATAACAGGGTAAACACAATTAATCGTCAAAAGACCCCAAATATCATTGGCTTACCACTGACTTTATTTCTTCCATATATCTCAGTCCAGTGTGGTTTGGATGGTCCTACTCCATCTTGTACTCTGCCATCAGGAACACATACCTCTAAGATCACAGCAGAAGGGAAGAGAGAGGTATAGGTAGGAAACAGCACTGCCTTGGCTGGAGGGGACACATTATCACTTCTGCTCAGCATTCGTTGACCAGAAATGGCCCACATGGCTCCCACTTAAGTGCAAGGAAGGCTGGCAAATATGGAGGAGCACATGGATGTCTGGTGATAATTGGTGAGCCCTGCCAGAGAAAAACATTCAAAGCATTGGGTTTTAAGCTGAGTCCAAAAATCAATCAGATAAGAACTAATAAGAAACCTATAGTATTATCTCAGTTTTCATTCGCTTGGTTGTGACAAGAACATATGTTGATAGAATACTCGCTGCATTCTTCTTGTTTCCCTTGTTTAAGGTGGCTGTGTTTAAAATTGTCTGCCCTTTAACTTAATGGACAGATGAAACTCTTATCTAACTATATAATCCTTAATATCTATATCATGAAATACACCCTTTGTATTGATAGCCTACTTACTAAGTGTGTGTGTGTCTTGTTTCTCCAATTACAGTCACGACAGGAAAATAATTATATCTCAATGTGTACTGAATAAGTGTTGGATGATAAACTCTATATACACTGGTATACACTGGTGAATTTGAAGACTCGTGTTCAGTAAACTTCGGTAGCATTCAGTAGCATGAAGACTACAAGTGACTGCCTTTACTTTGCATTTCTAGACTGCTTAGGGATTTTAGTTTGGATCAGTGTTCTTCAAAGTACGTCCAATGGACTAAACTGGAAAGTCTGTTGTGGGGTCCAGGAGCCTATATTCAAAAACCTCTGTGTTTAGGTTGCTCTTCCCCTACTCCCATTCTGAGTGAAAATGGCCTTATTGAAACTCTTAAAAGAAGAATAAAGTTATTCTGTTCAGGTATGTACGTGTTGCTATAATCAAATTAGCTCATACGTAGTTGGCAAATAGGGCAATGGTGTCACTATAACACATGTCACTATAATGCAGTTTCCCCACCAAGTACCAGCACCTGAATGTTTTTTTTTTTATTATTATTATGTTATGTTAGTCACCATACATTACATCATTAGTTTTTGATGCAGTGTTCCATGATTCATTGTTTGCGTATAACACCCAGTGCTCCATTCAATACGTGTCCTCCTTAATACCCATCACTGGGCTAACCCATCCCCCTATCCCCCTCCCCTCTAGAACCCTCAGTTTGTTTTTCAGAGTCCATCGTCTCTCATGGTTCGTCTCCCCCTCCGATTTCCCCCCTTCATTTTTCCCTTCCTACTATCTTCTTCTTTTTTTTTTTTTTAACATATAATGTATTACTTGTTTCAGAGGTACAGGTCTGTGATTCATCAGTCTTACACAATTCACAGCGCTCACCGTAGCACATACCCTTCCCAATGTCCATCACCCAATCACCCCATCCCTCCCACCCCTCACCACTCCAGCAACCCTCAGCTTGTTTCCTGAGATTAAGAATCCCTCGTATCAGTGAGATCATATGATAATTGTCTTTCTCTAATTGACTTATTTCACTTAGCGTAATACCCTCTAGTTCCATCCACGTCATTGCAAATGGCAAGATTTCAGGTTTTTTGATGGCTGCATAATATTCCATTGTATGTATAAACCACATCTTCTTTATCCATTCATCTGTTGATGGACATCTTGGCTCTTTCCATAGTTTGGCTATTGTGAAAATGCATTGCACCAGCACCTGAATGTTAATGCCACCAAGTACCAGCACCTGAAGGCCAAGTACACTAAGAGTTGGACACAGCAAGTATGGACTAATACAGTCTGTGTACAATGTCCATTCTCCTCCATTCTTTTTCTTGGCTTACTTTTGCCATATGTGTGATTTCTTGGAAGGGCTTATTAATGGTCGGCCCCACACTCAGTTCATTTTCCCCTTGTCCCCATAACTCTGCAACCTCAACCTTTTCTTACTCCCCTCCACTGAAGCCCTTGTATTTAGCATAGCATTTATTTGTGAGGAATTTAACATGCCTTTAAAATCATGCTAGTATTTTTATTTGGGTTGTTAGTGGTTTTGTTTGTATTTTGGCTAAAAAGTTGTGTAGGTTTTCAGTAGGCTGCTCCAACTCTATTTTTACCACAATCTGTATTATTTTGACATGAGACTGTAGAAAACATGAGGTTGCTTTTAGGAATGGTTATATCACATCGTAATAGACGTGCCTGTATTCTTACAACTTCGACTGCATACATTTTGTGGAATAGAAAAATGTCAATAACAAAATTTGCTCTGGGTCTATTTGAGAAGTTTCCATATGGAGGCAGTTTTCCAGTTTTTTATCCTTTATATTTCAAAGTGCTTTAGAGTTCCCAAATGGTGTTCACATACAGAATCTTATTTCAATCCCAGAACAATACCACAAGGATCATTATTGGCATTTCTACTTGACAAACTTGGAAATTGAGGCTCAGAGAAAGAGAAATGTTTTGCCTAAGGTAGACTGGCCACAAAATTCTGGCTCTAATTAGTTATTCTATTCAAATAAACATATTTTGAGCACCTATTTTATGCAAGGCACTGGAGATACAGAGATAAATAAGATGAAATCTAACCCTCCTCCAACGGCTTTCTCCCTTCTTCCTCCCATTGATGTAGGGACTCTTTTCAGCTTGGGCTGGGTGGGGCCAGGTAATTTACTCCATCCCAGAAAGGCAACAGCCTTGCTAGTTTCCTAGAATAGCTGGCACTCAGGACCCTGGCTGCTCTAGACAGGCTGAGGGATACTCAAGACAGGCTCCTGACCAATAGGCCTCAGCCTGTTGCCAACTGGAAGTCTGTCGCTTGATTGTGCTCCCTCTCCAGACCCTCCCCTATTCTAGCCTCTAACCATGACATTGTTTTACCCAGTGGAAACACAGCTGCAGACTGAAGAAGGCCTGCTTCCTCTAATCTTTCTGCCTTGTGTGAGCTGTAATTATATCCCAGGGTTGCATAGTGAAGATGGCTTATCATTGCTTCATGTGCTCCATATTGTGGGATATAGAGCTGTGAACTCAATGAAGAGCAAGAAATTGTCATCTCTGGGTTCCCTCAGTAAACTAGCCATGGTGTCTTATGCAAGATATTTCAACTGCTGGGCCTCAGTGTTCCCTCATCATTTAAGGACACTGGCTGATTAGGTGATCTAAATAAGGCTTTTTTCCAGCTCTGGCCTTCTGAGATTCCTCAAGGGCATACTTGGGTTTATTGAATGTGTGCTCAAAGGAGAGCTCCAAGGATCCAGGTCCAAAGAGCTTTATTACGGTAAGGGAGGTCTCTCAGTGGTGCTTTCCTGAGATCCTTCTGAACCTTAGATACACCTTAGAGCTAAATACAGACCAAATGATCAAAATGAAAGCACCTGATTTGGATGGAGTGTTTAAGCATTTTATTTTATTATTTTTTATTAAGGTATAATTGGCATACAACGTTATATTAGTTTCAGATGTACAACATAATATTTTGATATTTTTAAGCATTTTAAATAATCACAAATTTTAAAAAACATTAAAAAAACCTATTATAGAAAGTACAGAGTTATTTAAAATACACAGACATTGGGCCCCTCTGAGGCTCAGTAAGTTAAACATCTGCTTTAAGCTCATATCATGATTCCAGCGTCCTGGGATCAACACAGGTCAGGCTCCCTGCTCAGCAGGAAGTCTGCTTCTTCCTCTCCGTCTGCCTCTCCCCCCAGCTTCTGCTCTCTCCCTCACTCTCTCTCTCAAATAAATAAATAAAATCTTTAAAAAAAGAAGGCAGTACCTTTAAAAAAATAGAAAAATAAAATACAGAGATATTAATAAAGAAGATACATATTTTTGAGACCAGTTCAAATTATTTTTGATCAATAAAATATTAGAGAAGATAATCATTTTCAAAATTAATGAAAGGCCTATATGTAATATTCAAAATACTATCAATTTCATTACTGGATTAAAAATATCTAATCACAAACTTTTAAATATATGCCTTAATAGTGAGTGACACTGAAAGCTATTTTATTCTCTCTGACACCCCAGTCTTTTCCTGCTGTAGGAAAACAGAGCTCACGTATCTCTAGAGATCTCTTCTACTTGTAGTTTTGATCCCATGATCCTGCTTAGGCAGAACCCACAACCGGTTAAATGTTTATTTATTTGGTCAATGTTTAGCCTGTGGTTGGGCATTTATATCCCAATGGGGACTGAGAAAGCAATACAGAGTTGTGAAATAAGGCAAAGGAAGAAAAATAATTGGAAACCAGGAGAAAACATGAGAAAAGGAAGGGGAAATTGACGAATAGTGCTTTTACCATTTCTTTTTCATGTCTCTTGAATGCTTAGAAAATAGAATACATTATCATCTGCCTGTAGTGGCTTTACAAAAAAATTAAACATATCAGCACTTACCGATTTATTTCACAAGTATACAAAATATCATTAACATGTTCTATACTTCCCAGATAGGTGGTATGTCAGATGTTTGCAGAGTTATAGCTTGAAGAAAATGGACCCAACCTTAAGTGCTGTATTTGTTTTATATTTTCATACTCAATGGTCTGTGACCTAATTTCTTTCAGCCCTGACCATGCCTTGTTCTATGGGTTAAAAAAATACATGCACACACAACTATAAATCACATATCAAAATACATTTGAATATGTACCTGAAGCATCAAAATTTTAATATCTATCCTAATTTGTGTTTCCTTTTGTCTGCCATTAAAGATAAAATAGCTGGGAAGGTTGTTCTCTCTTAATGGGCTGATTAGTAACCAAGTAAAACCAAGTAAAAATGTACTTTTACCTAATGAAATGGCAGGAAGCCCAATTTGCAGAATGTCCAATTATATAATCCTGTATTAGCCACCAAAGAAAGGTATTTATATCTTATTGTTTTAAATAGGAAAAATAAGGATGGACGATTCTTTAAAAAGCAAACTGAGTAAAAGGTACGCAGGAACTCTACGTATTGTTACAATGGCATGTGAATCTACAAGTACTTCAAAATACAAAGTTTAATTTAAAAAGCATATTGTTTCATTCTTCTGTATATAGCTGTCCAATTTTCCCAGCACCATTTATTGAAGAGACTGTCTTTTTTCCATTGCATATTTTTTCCTGCTTTGTGGAAGATTATTTGACCATAGAGTTAAGGGTCCATATCTGGGCTCTCTATTCTGTTCCATTGGTCTGTATGTCTGTTTTTGTGCCAGTACCATGCTGTCTTGGTAATCACTCCTTTGTAATATAGCTTGAAATCGGGCAACGTGATGCCCCCAGCTTTGTTTTTCTTTTTCAACATTTCACTGGTGATTCGGGGTCTTTTCTGATTTCATACAAATTTTAGGATTGTTTGTTCCAGCGCTTTGAAAAATGTCATTGGAATTTTGATCGGGATGGCATTGAAGGTATAGATTGCTCTGGAGAGCATAGACATTTAAACAATGTTTTTTCTTCCGATCCATGTGCATGGAATATTTTTCCATCTTTTTGTGTCTTCTTCAATTTCCTTCATGAGTGTTCTGTAGTTCCTAGAGTATAGATCCTTTACCTCTTTGGTTAGGTTTATTCCAAGGTATCTTACGGTTTTTGGTGCTATTCTAAATGGAATCATTTCTCTAATTTCTCTTTCTACAGTTGCATTGTTAGTGTATAAGAAAGCAACTGATTTCTGTGCATTGATTTTGTATCCTGCCACATTACTGAATTGCTGTATGAGTTCTAGTAATTTGGGGATGGAGTCTTTTGGATTTTCCACTTAAAGTATCATGTCATCTGCGAAGAGAGAGAGTTTGACTTCTTCTTTGCCAATTTGAATACTTTTATTTCTTTTTGTTGTCTGTTTGCTGTTGCTAGGACTTCTAGTACTATGTTGAATAATAATGGTGAGAGTGGGTATCTTTGATGTGTTCCTGATCTTAAGGGAAAGGCTCTCAGCTTTTCCTCATTGAGGATGATACTCACTGTGGGTTTTTCATAGATGGATTTTATGAACTTGAGGAATGTTCCCTCTATCCCCATACTCTGAAGAGTTTTAATCAGGAAAGGATGTTGTATTTTGTCAAATGCTTTTTCTGCATCAATTGAGACGACCATATGATTCTTCTCTCTCCTCTTATTAATGTGTTCTATCACATTGTTGATTTGTGAATGTTGAACCACCCTTGCATCCCAGGGATAAATCCCACTTAGTCGTGGTAGATGATCCTTTTAATGTATTGTTGGATCCTATTAGCTAGGATTTTGTTGAGGATTTTGGAATCCATATTCATCAGGCATATCAGTCTGAAATTCTCCTTTTTGATGGGGTCTTTGCCATTCCCTAACACCATACACAAAGATAAATTCAAAATGGATGAAAGACCTCAATGTGAGACAGGAATCCATCAAAATCCTAGAGGAGAACATAGGCAGTAACCTCTTTGACATTGGCCACAGCAACCTCTTTCAAGATTCATCTCCAAAGGCTAGTGAAACAAGAGCAAAAATGAACTTTTGGGACTTCATCAAGATAAAAAACTTCTGCACAGCAAAGGAAACAATCAACAAAACAAAGAGGCAACCCACAGAATGGGAGAAGATATTTGCAAATGACACTACAGACAAAGTGCTGATTTTTAAGATCTATAAAGAACTTCTCAAACTCAACACCCAAAAAACAAATAATCAAGTCAAAAAATGGGCAGAAGACATAAACAGACACTTCTCCAAAGACGACATACAAATGGCTAACAGACACATGAAAAATGTTCATCATCATTAGCCATCAGGGAAATTCAAATCAAAACCACATTGAGATACCACCTTACACCAGTTAGAATGGCAAAAATTGACAAGGCAAGAAACAACAAATGTTGGAGAGGTTGTGGAGAAAGGGGAACCCTCCTACACTGTTGGTGGGAATGCAAGTTGGTACAGCCACTTTGGAAAACAGTGTGGAGGTTCCTCAGAAAATTAAAAATAGAGCTACCCTATGACCCAGCAATTGCACTACTGGGTATTTACCCCAAAGACACAGATGTAGTGAAAAGAAGAGCCATATGCACCCCAATGTTCATAGCAGCAATGTCCGCCAATAGCCAAACTGTGGAAAGAGCCAAGATGCCCTTTAACAGATGAATGGATAAAGAAGATGTGGTCCATAAAGACAATGGAATATTACTCAGCCATCAGAAAGGATGAATACCCACCTTTTACATCAACATGGACGGGACTGGAGGAGATTATGCTAAGTGAAATAAGTCAAGCAGAGAAAGTCAATTATCATATGGTTTCACTTATTTGTGGAACATAAGGAATAGCATGGAGGACATTAGGAGAAGGAAGGGAAAAATGAAGTGGGGGAAATCGGAAGGAGAGATGAACCCTGAGAGACTATGGACTCTAAGAAACAAATTGAGGGTTTTAGAGGGGAGGGGGGGGATTGGTTAGCCTGGTGATGGGTATTAAGGAGGGCATGTACTGCATGGAGCACTGGGTATTATACGAAAACAATGAATCGTGGAACACTGCATCAAAAACTAATGATGTAATGTATGGTGACTAACCTAACATAATAAAATTAAATTAAATTAAAAAATAAAAACCATATTGTTGTATGTTTAGGGTGAGTAATTGAGATGCTTTGTATTTTGTTTCTTGTGGTAAAGTATATATAAAATAAAATTTACCACTTAACCATTTTATTTTTTTTAAGAATTTATTTGAGAGACAACACAAGTGGGCATAGAGGGGCAGAGGGAGAGGGAGAGCAAACTCCCCCTTGAGTGCAGAACCTGATCCAGGCTCCATCCCAGGACCCTGAGATAATGACCTGAGCCAAAGTTAGACGCTTAACTGACTGAGCCACCAAGGTGCCCCTGCTATTTAAGCATTTTAAAGTTATAATTCAGTGGCACTAAGTGCATTTGCAATGTTGTGCAACTGTTACCACTATCTATCCAGTTCCAGAGCTTTCTCACCACTCCAAATAGAAATCCCAAATCCATGAAGCAATCACTCCCATTTCTCCTTCCTCTGAGGCCCTGAAAACCACAAATCTGGTTGATTCATGTTGTAGTGTGTATCAGTACTTCATTCCTTTTTATAGCTGAATAATATTCTATTAGATGGATATATCACATTTTGCTTATCCATTCATCAGTTGATAGACATTTGGGTTGTTTCCACTTTTTGGCTATATGAATAATACTGCTATGAACAATCGTGTACAAGTTTTTATGTGAACCTATCTTTGGTGTATTAAACTTGGAGGTGGAATTGTTGGGTCACATGGTAACTCAATGTTTAATTTTTCAAGGAATCACCAAACTATCTTCCACAGGAGCTACATGATGTTATATTTCCATCAGCAATATATGAGGGTTCTAATTACTACAAATAATTACTACTAATTACTTTTGCCCATTTTTTTAATTGGGTTGTTTGCCTCTTTGTTGTTGAGTTGCTTCGTAGTTTTAAAGGAAATGGACTCCAAAGGGCTTCAGTTGTGCCGAAAATGTTCCTTTTCCAGATTTGGGTGGCAGTTACATGAGTGTGTTACTTTGTGCCCTTATGTACATTTGTAAAAAATGAGGATATGTGCCCTTTTCTGAAGGTATTTGTTTCCTAGGGCTGCTGTAACAAATTATCACAAGCACAGTGGCTTAAAGAAACAGAAATTTGGGCTAGTATCAAAAGGACAAGAGATAATAAATGCTGGTGAGAGATGGAGAAAAGGGAACCCTTGTGCACTATTGGTGGGAATGTAAATTGGTATAGTCAGTATGGAAAACAGTATGGAGGTTCCTTAAGAAATTAAAAACAGAACTACCATATGATCCAGTAATTCTACATCTGGGACTATAGCCTGAGAAAATGAAAACACTATGTCAGAGATATCTGCGCCTCCATGCTCATAGCAGCATTATCTATAATAGCCAAGACATGGAAACAAATTAAGTGTCCGTTGACAGAAGAATGGATAAAGATGTGATACACACACACACACACACACACAGGAATATTATTTAGCTATAAAAAAAGAAGAAAATTCTGCCATTTTTGACAACATGTATGAACCCTGAAGGCATTCGGATATAAGTGAAATAAGTCAGACTGAGGAAGACAAATGTTGTAGGCTCTCACTTACATATGGAGTATTAAAAAACAAAACTAAACAAAACCTAACTCATAGAAAAAGAGATCAGATTTGTGGTTACTAGAGGTAGGGAGTAGGGAGAGAGAGGATTGGATGAATATGGTCAAAAAGTACAAACTTCCACTTTTAAGATGAATAGTACGGGGGATGTAATGTACAACATGATGTCTACAGCTAACACTTCTGTATGGTATATATGAAAGTTGTTAAGAGAGTAAATCAAAAACTAATGATGTATTTTATGGTGACTAACATAACATAATAAAATAAAATTTAAAAAAAAGAGAGAGTAAATCAAATCCTATGAGTTCTCATCACAACAAAAACATTTTTGTCTCTTTCTGCGTGTGTGTGTGTATATATACATATATATATATATATAATGAATGTTAACTAAACTTGTACTTATTTCATGACATATATAAGTCAAATCATTATGCTATGCAGCTTAAACTTATATAGTGCTGTATGTCAGTCATATGTCAATAAAACTGGAAAGGAAAAAAAGTAAAAACAAAAACCCAGAAATTTATTCTCTCACAGGTCTGGAGGCTGGCAGTCCAAAATCAAGCTATGTTCCCTCTGAAGGATTTAGGGAAGAATCTTTCCTTGCCTTCTCTAGTTTCTGGTAGTTCCTAGAATTTCTTGGCATTTCATGGCTTGCAAACACATTTCTTTAGTCTCTACCTGTCTTCACATGTCTTCTCCTCTGTGTTTTTAGTTCTAGGTATCCCAAATCTCCCTCTCCCTTTTTATGAGGATAGCAATCAGTGAATTTTGGGCCCACTCTAAATGCAAGATGATCTCATCCCAAGACCCTTAACTTAATTACATCTGCAAAGATCCTCCTTCCAAATAAGGTCACATTCACAGACACCAGAGGTTGGGACTTTGGACATATTTTTGAGGGGACACAATTTATCACCCTATACTGAATATATGTTATGCTTTAATATTTTTTTTAAAAAAGTCTTTAAGAAAAGAAATGGTAAATTTTTTTTTAAATGTGGTAATCAGTTTTTGTGACAAAAGATCTATAGGTTAGGGAGAGAAAGAAAATTGTATAAACTTGCCACCCTATAAGGAAGAAATTCTTAATCAGTTTTTGAAAAATGTCTTCAATAATTATGATTGTGGAAAGAACTTTTCAAGTAAGGCTTTCAAAGGACATTTATGTGGGGTTTCTTTTTCTTTTTTTGAGAGGAAACTAATGAGAACAGTACCATATTCACATACATAGAAAATACCTTTTAAGATACTAAAGGATTTGGGGGTTTTTGGTATTGCCAAAAGCAGGACTCCATTAAAATGTCCAGAAAGCATATTTGTGTGTGTGTGTTCACACTGTTACACATGATACACTCTTGTTTTTTGTTGTTGTTGTTGTTTGTTTTTGTTTTTGTCAATTATGAATAATTAAATCATTGTTATTGTTAAGACTTGGGCCTTTGACCACTGTGATCCTCAACTTTGGTATGGTTTGCAATTGGCTGAGGATTCAGGTCATAAAGGCATACTATCCTAACACTTAAGCCACAGCACCTTTGTATTTTAGTGTGACATGTAGCTTATGAACAATTTTGTTAGGGTCTCATTTCATGCATCAGTTAAATAAATATGTAAATGAAGTAATCCTTTCTTCTTAAGAATGACATTTGACCTAATATATTAAAAGTTATTTGAGTTCCCAAATATAAAAAAAGCTAATAAGTGTTAGTAGTTCTGTGAAAAGTTGTTTTACTATGAGAACATATAAATTTAAGAATTTGGACAATAGCCTTATTCAGAAAACTAAAAGCTTCTTAGAAGCCAATTTTCTGGACCCTAATGCAATTCTGCAATGTTCCTTTTTTTTCTTTTTTTCTCAGTGCAATCTCTTAAGAAATAGATGACAAAGCTTTGATTCATCACCTTCTCAAATTGTCCCCATTATATGTCTTCAAAGATAAATTTTGGAAGCTCTTAGGTGCCCAATTGTTTTGAGTAAGTCCTAAGTATTCACCAGGGAGTATATCTTTAAAAAAACAAAAACGAATTTTTTTTTCTGTCCTTTCTTTGACAGGCATTAAAAAAAATAACAGTCATTTTTAAGTTGATTGGAGTTCATCCAGAAAATCATTACTTGCTGGTAAAAAGTTAAAAATTAAGGAAATCCAATTTTTTTTTTTTAAAGATTTTTATTTATTTATTTGACAGAGAGAGAGACAGCGAGAGCAGGAACACAAGCAGGGGGAGTGGGAGAGGGAGAAGCAGGCTTCCTGCCGAGCAGGGAGCCCGATGTGGGACTCGATCCCAGGACCCTGGGATCATGACCTGAGCCGAAGGCAGACGCTTAACGACTGAGCCACCCAGGCGCCCAAGGAAATCCAATTTTTGAAATTTTTCAAAAAGTTCTTTTTATACTTTTAAAGTAATAGGCCAAGTATTTTATAAAGTGTCCACACAAATTATATTACTGATCTTTCATCATAGTACGGAATAGTAGTTGCACTCAAGACATGAAGGAAAAATATGCTTCCAAAAAAAAAAAAGAAAAGAAAAATATGCTTCAGGGTTTGGCTGGGAAATAACTGACATACAACAGAATCACTCACCCTCGTTTTTCACTGTAGTTTTTTGCTGTAGGCGCCAGGCAGGGTGTCAGTCTGTGGAGGGGCAAGCTGGTGCCTCATTCAGCTCTGCCCTCCTAATAAGATCAGCCTGCCACAAAGCAGCAATTATTCTGTAGTGACATCACCACCATCCTGCCCTTTTGCCTGTATTTAAATGAATTATTCTTATGTTGCATAATGGAAGATTTCAACTTTAAATCTGACCGGGCAATGAAAGTCAGTGTGAGTTCTGTGTCATGTTTTCATCTGGCTTTATTTTTAACTCATGGTGATGCCTCGAGTACAGACCTAAAGTACTGAAAGCATTTTCTAATGTGAAATGTAGAGTCTTCCCAGGGAAATTTTGCATATTTAATCACCTGCCTAGTCAACTAAAAAGGTGTCACACTTTTTCATAGTACATAAAGGACTAACCAAATTAAGTCCCAAGATATCTATTTCCTATTCTCTTTTAGATAGCACAGACCTGGGGTGCCTGGGTGGCACAGTCAGTTAAGCGTCCGACTCTTGATTTTGGTTCAGGTCATGATCTCAGGGTCATGAGATTGAGCCCTGCATTGGGCTCTGCATTCAGCACAGAGTCTGCTTGTCCCTCTCCCTCTGCTCCTCCATCCGCCACCCTCACATAAATAAATAAATAAAATCTTAGATAGCACAAACCTTTTCAATGACTAAATAGGAAAGAAAGAAAAAACAAAACTAGGGGGCGCCTGGGTGGCTCAGTCGTTAAGCGTCTGCCTTCGGCTCAGGTCATGATCCCAGGGTCCTGGGATCGAGCCCCGCATCAGGCTCCCTGCTCGGCGGGAGGCCTGCTTCTTCCTCTTCCACTCCCTCTGCTTGTGTTCCCTCTCTCACTGTGTCTCTCTGTCAAATAAATAAATAAATCTTTAAAAAAAAAAAAGAAAAAACAAAGCTAGGATTAAGATTTATAAAATTGGCATCCAAATTACAGGAGTCACACTACAGCAATCACTTATGGCCCCTGGGATTTTTTTTTCTTTTTTAACCTCATATGGTTAATTATTTGATTATGCCTTATGTCTCACAAATAACTAAAGCTCTTTGAGGGCATGGCTAATGTTTATTTTGCCTTTTAATCACTCATGGCTCTTCCACACTACCTTGCACATGATAGGTGTTTATTAGTGTGTGCTGAATGAATATAACACATGCAGAATGTTTTTACATACAGACATTTATTTACATACTTGTAATCTATATACAGAGCAGGCTAGTCTGTTTTTCTCTCTTACTCTGTCTTTTTAAAGTTTTTAATGGCCTTTGGGGGAAGTAAGAAGGAAGCATTGAGTCAGGTCATGGTAGCCATCTGTTTTTCTTAGCTACCCTGCCTCGTTCTTCTTTCCCATCCTTCCCCCAGCCACAGTGGAGCAATGAAACTGAAGGGGGACCACTAACTGGACTAGACAATATCTCACTTCCCTTCTGTATCTTAGAATTCTCTCTTTCCCTCATCTGGCTTTTACTCTCACACCATTAAATACCTTCTTGGCAAGAATGAAGCCTGTGTCTATTCCTGAGTGTCTTGTTCCATGATCTTCACCACCAGACAAGAGTCTACAAAAGTTGCCAACCTGATATAAGAGAGTTGAGTACTTGGATTGGCTGCCTTAGAGTTAATCAACTGTGGCCAGGAGGGTGAGATACCAGATGGTTCATTTTAAATCTGATGCTCATTCTTGGGCCAGTCAGCTATAGTCTGGATCCCCCAGTGTCACTTAAAAACATGGTAGCACCCTCTGAAACCCTTGGTTGGAATAAGGTAGTTGCCATAAGACGGTAGTTGCTGACTTCTGGTGAAATGGAACAGCCAACTTAAGTAATAGGTAAGGTGTAAAACTATAATGTTTTATGATTTATCACTATAGAAGTCATATATTAGGAAGTCATAATTAATTCTTTGCAGTTTCCCCTAAACTCAACAGTTTGATCAAGGGTCAAACAGATTTTTCTTGCAGGATATAAAACATATAACCACTTACTACCTACCCTATGTTAGAATAGAGAACGAACACTATCACTAGAAACCTGAAAGCATATTTAAATACTGACAACAAATATTCTAGGTATTGAGAAGACCCTTTTTATCCTAACAGAAATATCTAAATCCATATATATTTTTTCATCCCTGACTCCCCCCGATCCCATTGCTCAAAGAGTTTAATTTTGTTTGGTTGTTTTTAGTTGTTTTTCTCAAACTTTTTGTTTTGGTAAGCCATCAAAAACTTTAAAATTGGAGTGTTAACCTTGGTGTAGTATCACTAGATGGAAAAGATGTCCTTTCAAAATCTTTGAAAAGACAGTAAAATGGCCTTTCATGAGGATAAGCTACTATATAGAACCCTCAGGATCCTGACTATCCCCTCATAAAAAAAGTATATCCAGTCTAATCCACTTAATTATCTTTCCATTTTTATAAGATACAAATTTTCTTTAACTCTAAGGTCTTAAAAATTCTCATGTAACATTCTGTAATATATCATGGGCTCCCTTCTGGGAGGAAATGTGGTACTAGATTCCATTGATGTCAATGGAATGTAGTCTTTGTGGTTGCTATTGATTTGGTTGTGCTAATTTCTGCCCCTTTAAAGATCCAAATAATAATTTAAGATTAGAGAGTTGCAAGAATACATGGAATGATTAGAAACAATGAAGTCAGCAAGCTTTCTAAAGTTGCAATACTTAAGGAAAATTGTCAAATACGCATGCTCATTCATCTGCCATAATCCTGCTCTATCCTGTTTAACCTTACTGGTAAGTGTACAACTCCTTGGCATTTTTCCTTCCATCTTTATATGTTTATATTCTCAGAAGCAATGTTCAGTACACCTCTGGCATGCTGGACAGTTCTAAACTGAGTGATGACCTGTTTCTTTTACATCTTCCCTGAGTGCCTAGTGTTTGTGAAATAAAGATGGCCAGTGGAAAATCAGTAAGTGTTACTTGACTTACTTCCATATTTTTTAAACTTCTCCCAGAGTAAGGAATTATGAGTTCCTGGAGCATCACATTTGTCTCTTTCTTAATATAACTCTCAGTTCCATGATTTGGATCGTCTTCAGTTCTCTGAAGAGGCAGACACAGCCATATAAATAGCACAGTCCAAGAAACTAGACTGTGGACAAGGACTGGAAAAGAAATAGTGAAAATTCTAGCAGTCAGTTCCTTTTCAGACCAGTGTATTTGTTAAGCAAATTGGAAACTTTGGCTAATCATAGTATTAATCTCATTCCTAAAATCTTGATTTTTTGGCCACCAGCAATATCCACCAGAGTGTGAGTATAAGATGCAGCTGCCATAGCAAACCATCCTTGGTCAGATCTCCACATGCCCTTGTTCACCTTGCCTGCCTCTGAAATATCATATCTCCCCCTTATCCTAATCATGCCTCCTTATATCTTCTTCTACAGACCCCCCACCCCTTACTCTCAATGTCATTGATAGTGAAGGGATTGTAGAAAATGAGAAATGGGTAAAGATAATTAAGATGATACATTCAAATTATTTTATTTTGTGTCTCCTTGCAGCTCCTAGAAACAAGAATAGCATTGTGTTTGTTCTAATTCTGTGTTGAGATACGAAATTTTAAAAATTAATAAAATTAAAAAGAATTAGAGAAGATATATCATGTCAACACATCTTTAAACATAATAATAATTATACAAAAAATATTTAGAAGTTCTTTTTTCTCTTGAAATTCTTTAAACTAATAAGAAAATTAAAGACTTAGAGGAGATGGGGGGTGGGGGGATGGGTTACCCCGAAAAAAAACCCAAAAAGTCATTGTAATTATAAAGCAGGCTTCATTTCATATTCCAGTAAATAGAGAAACCAATAACCTCTTTTAAATATATGAAAGAAATATTTCTGAAAATAACACAAAGTATTATTTTTTCAGAGGAGAATCTTATATGGTTGATTTGGTATAATGGCATTAAACTTTTCTCGAAATGAAAAAAAAAAAAAAGAAAGAAAATTAAAGGAATAACAATAAACATAAATGTGCCCAGTGCCCAGATTTGCAAAATCTAAACATTGTCCCATAATTATTTATTTTTCATGAGAAATAGAACACTATTAGGATTTTTTAGAAAGCCCAATAATGAGCAAATCTCTTCGACAATGAAGCTAAAACTGATTGGGAAATGACCAAGAATCAGAATGGAGCATGGCTGATGAATGAAATTTCCACTATTAACCCTTAGACGAAGCTGACTTACCCTCCACCCCCAACTCAGAGTCTGATACAGGGGAAATAGAACAAAGCATTATTTTGTTTTTGTTTTTGTTTTTTCTGTAGGCAGGCTCACTTCTTTTTTTTTTTTTTAAGATTTTATTTATTTGCGAGAGAGAGAATGAGAGACAGAGAGCATGAGAGGGGGGAGGGTCAGAGGGAGAAGCAGACTCCCTGCTGAGCAGGGAGCCCAATGTGGGACTCGATCCTGGGACTCCAGGATCATGACCTGAGCCGAAGGCAGTCGCTTAACCAACTGAGCCACCCAGGCGCCCTAGGCAGGCTCACTTCTAAGAGAAAACAAGTAAGAAAAGACTGAGCTACCCGTACAGCTTCTCTTTCCAAACTCACCAATCATTTAAGTGTGAAAGGAGACAGACATAGATACAGACAAGGAGGGTTACACCTCACAGAGCTCCCTTCCATGAAGAAAGGGAAGTAAGCATTTTCCTCTAAAAACATATAAAGTTAAAACCACATTTTTATTTCCTTTTGGATCCTATTCTCTTCCTTCTCTTGCCCCCAGTCCACAGATAACCTCTACTCGAATTTCAAGATCCTTGTATATAACAAGTACTTGGTCACCAGGATTGTGATTCTAAGTACTAGTATGCTTCCATTTAAGGAAAATATTGGCTGCCAGGTCTTGGGGATTTTGATTATAACATCTGTATTTACTTCAATTACCAGATACTCTAGGAGACGAATGGAAAGAATGTAAAAGATGATGCTGCTAGATAGGAAGAGAGTTTGAATCCAAGGATTTATTGCTCAACTAATGTTCTAAGTGCTGAAAGATCATCATAGTCTTAGCAACAACAATTATAGCTAAGAAAACAAAATTGGAGCTATCTCAAAACAGAAAAGAAAGCATCATTAAGTTATCTATTTCCTCTGAAAAGAAAACAAGCATTCTACTGACCCTTGCCTTCTGAAATATTTCAACATTCCAGGCTACTGAGATTTTTCTTCATCTTTTATAAACAAACCCATGTCCTTTAAAATACTTTCTGATTTATTTTCCTTTTTTTTTCAGATGAACCACAAGTTATATTCATTTGACTTCCATTATTTTCTCTTGATAAACTGAACAAGTTTTAAATCGAACAGAGGTACCAAAAAACTATTGAATGAAGAGAAGGTTTGGTAATGAATGATAAAATGAAAACTAGCTATAAAAATTAGCTAGGAAGGGAGGGAAATATTGTAAAGAATCATTTTAGTCTAAGTGCTAGTATATTATTAGGGACATCTAGAAAAATTAGCCCATTACATGGTATATGAGAATCAATAAGGCATCTCTTAATCTATGCAATTTGAAATTGCCAATTAAAACTACTGGGTAACTCTAGGATGAGCAACTATTTTCTTATAGACTTTGTTTTTGATTTGGGATATACTGGGGATTACACAGTATTTTATTTTGTTACTTAGCTTCATGAAGCTTTTAATTTATTAATGTTAATGATTGACCACTTGTGTGTTAAACCAGAAAGTATTTAGATAACCTTATTCCATCAAAAGAGGAATGTTATAAATCTGTATACTTTGCCTCCTGCTTCTGAGCATTATGGAAAATAAAAAAATATGAAAGTTTAAGGCAAGTTAAAGCTAATACCCCTTTGTGGTCCATGGCAAAATAAAATATAGGTAGATCATTTTATATGTTGATTGTATTCCTAAAACCTTGCATAAAAATCAAGACATTTTAAAAAGTCCAGGCATACTCAATCCTTGAAAAAATATTATAGTTGATTCAAAATGCCAGTAATTACTTTCCAGTCTAAATAATCACAACTTAATTTAACTGATTTTTTCACATGTTGGAATTTTTCCATTCATTTCTATTTTGTGTTACACATAAGTGTGTTTTCACTTAAACAATTTTAGTTCCTAACTACAAATTGTACAATTAAGAGAGAATGGCTTTTGGATCTTTTTTTTTTTAAGATTTATTCATTTATTTTAGGTGCGGGAGGAGCAGAGGGAGAGGGAGAAAAAGTTTTAAGCAGACTCCACATGAAGCCCCATGCAGGGCTCCATCTTAAGACCCTGAGATCATGATCTGAGCCAAAACCAAGAGTCAGCTGCTTAACTGACCACACCACCCAGGTGCCCCACTTTTGGCTCTTTTTATACCATTTGTACATTAGATAACTGGATAATCTTTTGCATGTTTTTGAGATGCTTTTGTTTCAATCTCAGAGTCACATCTTACCCAGGTACCATATGCATTGTGTCCGTAAATGCCTGAGAAGAAAAACCTGATTAAAAAATTCTACCTTTGGGACGCCTGGGTGGCTCAGTCGTTAAGCGTCTGCCTTCGGCTCAGGTCATGATCCCAGGGTCCTGGCATCAAGCCCCACATCGGGCTCCCTGCTTCGCGAGAAGCCTGCTTCTTCTCCGACTCCCCCTACTTGTCCCTCTCTCACTGTGTCTTTCTCTGTCAAATAAATAAATAAAATCTTTAAAAAAAAATTCTACCTTTATTTACAGATTTTTTCAATGAATTATGTTACTTTACATATAATTTCTTCTCCATGATATTTATGAGCCAGTAACACATTGCCAATCCTGTTATTTTCGCTAATGTGCACAAGAGGTGGTTTCATGGATCAGGAAAGCAAAGAGGGAGCATACACAGTGATATGAATTATTTTAAATTTCCTAATTTCTATTGGAGTTATTAAACACACAAACAAAAAAGAAGTAGAATTCACTCTCTCCAGTGAAGCAATAGAAGTATCTGAAGTAGTAAACCTGTGTCACACACTCCAACATGTGTATGGACTTCAAAAGCCAGTACCCAAGGCATCCAGAAAAATTTTCCTATTGAATCTGTAGGAGAATCAATAATACAACCTGTTAGTGCCTGGAACCATTTATTTTACAGTTCATACTACCTCTTTGCTTTCCTGGGCCTCAGAAGTACCTGTTATGCATGCTAAGAAAAATAAACTTACTGACAATGTCTTACTGTCTCACTGAGAAGATACTATATGTAAATAAAATCTACTGAAAATTTTTCATTAACAAAAGTACAAATTTCATTCATACTTTTACACATCCAAAGACTTTGTATCTCACATTTCAGTGTAAATTCTTGAATAGGATGCAACCCTGCTCTGTTCTAAAGTGTAATACGCCTTTCCCCATGCAGCACTCCATGCTGTGTAGTCACAGAAATTAATGAGTTCAGCTCCCAGGATGCCAGGGCAGCTGGAGAACAGAGTTCTGTGCTCACATTGCTTGCACAAACACGCAAGTCATGTTTCCCACAATGGGGTCCAGGGACTCCTGAGGTTCTGCAGCTTTTTCATCCTGTAAAAAACAGAGCCAGAAGATGATGGTGATAGGGTGGAGGCATTGGGAAACTGAGACTGTTTAAGAATTTCAAGAGAAGGGACAGTCTGAGAAGAGCTGGCAGAGTAGGCAATTATTTGTGGTGGAAGGATATGGGAAAAGAGCAGATGTCTGTAGATACTACAAAGGAAAATAAACACTGTGAAAGAACAAACTTATGTAGAAAAATTTAAAAGGGGGATTTTTAACAAAGGATGTTTGGGAAACACTCCATTGGAGTTTAATATTCTGGGCAGCATTTACAAAAGGGTACAAGTTCTTACAGCCAGAATGACTTTTATATGAGAACTCTTCATTTCTGTGTTTATTCCATCCTGTTTCATTTAACAAACTTGTATTAAACACCTACTATGTGCCAAGAATTAGGCCTCCTTGCCTCCTTTCCACCAGCCAGATACAGATACACACATAAACACACACTCACTTTGAAGTTCAAATACCATATGTATTAATTGGAGGCCCACAGGACGTTAGCACTAAAGTCAAAACAATTCACCCACTACAGCAAGCTGCAGTTAAAAAGCAACCTCCCAGGATGAAACTTGGAAAATGCTTGAACATCGAGGTGTTTATTTGGATTGGCTTTTCTGGACTTGCTGATAGAGGTAGATATCATGCTGACATATTACATCATTTCTGATGAAAGAACTCTGAATGGTGGGATTGATTGAGCCAGACTTTCCTCTTACATAATTGTATAGGGAAGTTTCAATTGCTTGGAGACGGTGAGTTGGGTACAGTATTTTTTCCAGAAAATATGTATTCCTGTATTTGAGACTATGATACCATTTCCAAATACTTGTGTTGATTCTACATCAAGGCTCAAGGCTCTAATGTTGTTTTTTTATTCTATTTTTATTTTCTGTTGTCTTCACCACTGGATTTCTTTGTCTCATCCTTCTCAAGATTGCAATGCTGTAAAAATAATCACTTCAGATATCAGATCAACTAGAATTATGTAGTACTATATTTTTGGATAGATCCAGTTACACTATCAAACTTTGTCTTGTTTAAAAAGATTTTTCTTTATTTTAGAGAGAGAGAAAGAGAGAGCACACACAAGCAGGGGGAGGGGCAGAGGGAGAGGAAGAGGGGGAGAAGCAGGCTCCCCGCTGAGCACAGCGGGGTTCAATCCCACGATCCAGAGATCATGACCTGAGCTGAAACCAAGAGTTGGATGCTCAACCGAGCCACCCAGGTACCTCTCAAATTTTATCTTTTAAGGTAATCATGTACACCAAAATTAAGATCCAACTCACTTAGCCATCAAGAGTAATTGAACTAATTAAAATTTCAGATTTATAGCACTGATATTATAAAGATGTTTCATTATACATTGCAAGTGAGGAAAAGGGCTTTCAATACCAACAATCTCATCTTCCTCTCAGTTTTTAGCCCTTAAATATATAACACATATAATCATATTTGAAAGAGAGCAAGCCTTTGCATTTCTTTTCTACCTGAACATGAATGTTTTGGCTGAAATATCTCATGATGCTTTATCTAGAGCTCTGCAGGCATGACTTCTCTCCTTACTCCAGTCATCCCCCTCATCCCCATTTTCTTAGCCATGGCCACTGTAGAAGGCCTCTTTCCCAATTTTGCTTCTCAGAAGATGTAATTACATGGACTAATAGTAACGTTGCCTTCTCCTAGCCCTTTTCAGTTTTAGCGATAAGATGTAGAAATCAAATTAATGTGAATTTTAGGAATCCTGGGGAAATGTGGGCAAATTTCTCTGCTATCCTGAGCCTCCTTCTCTTCATTTGCATAGCAGTGATAATAACACTAACTGTAAGGTTGTGGGGAAATTATATGAGAAGGAGCATGTGAAGAATAACACATAGTAATTATGTTGTTATTATTAAGGGAAAAAAATTCCTCTTTTGCTGGTACATGTGAAATCAGAACTTAATTTTGACATCTGACTATTGTCTATGTCTTATTTCCCATCATTTTCACCCTATATGGCCCCTTAAGCCCCCTCAGCTTTGTTTTTGTTTTTTGACTTTGACGAAGAATAAGTATGATTTTTACTTTACCTCTGGTACATAAAGTTCCAAGACAACTTAGTATAACAAAATGAGCATCAAACTCAAAAATACAAGAAGCTGCTTTCACTGTTTGTGCACTTCTTTAAATCAAAAGAATAAGATGTAAACTATTTTTTTTGTCATCTCCTGTGCTTCAGTCTCTTTGGTGCCTTAGCAAACATGAAAGAGACTGATTTACAATCACTTTGGGCAAATTGCCTGTAGAATTCTGAAGACAGGAAATGAAAAAAAAAAAAGTGCAGCACACCCCCCTCCCCCCGGACATTCCACACAACATGTGGAATAAACAGGCCTAAAAAGGAAACCAAAAGCTCTCGGTCTTATATTGAGGAGTATCATGAATGGCCTTTGGGAGAACATATATTAAAGACAATAAAGTGCTGGAAAAATATTTCAAGAGCAGGTGAACTTGAATCTGACTAATGATAATCCTTTCCCCGTTTGGTCTAAAAGATGGTGAGTACTTTTAATTTAGGTAAATTATGTCACCTGCATCAACATTATGAAAGAGGGTTACCATATTACAGGCTTACACCTCTCAAAGCTTAACAGGAATTGAACTTCCCGGGGATCTTGTTGGGGTGGAGATACTGGTTCAGGAAATCCGAGTGGAACCTGAGATTCTGGATCCCTCACAAGCTCCGGGTGATGCAGATGCTGCTGGTCTGCAGGCCAGTTGTTTTTCCATCATCTTCTTCAACAAAATCATGGGTGGTGGTGTTCTGGTCCTTATCTATAGAATGGTCATTTTCAACTTGGGCAGTTTTGGTCCCAGGAGAATTTGTCAGTGTCTGGAGACATTTTTGATCTCCATCACTCAGGGAGTGCTACTGGCATCATGTGGACAGGGACCACAGATGCTGCTACAACATAAAGTATAGAATTTCATAACAAATCATTTTCTGACTCAAAACGTCAATAACACTAAAGTTGAGAAATCCTGTTGTAGACGTACTACTTTGTGTCTCTGTCATATCAAAGATAATCTGTTGCAAGTTTTCAAAAAAATAAACCTGTGAGAGAAGGGTAGGAGCATGTACTATTTAGTTTGGAGTAGAGCAAACCGTGTTTAAAACTGTCTTCAAATATGTGAAAGGCAATTATACAGAAGATGGTAACCAGCTGTTCTCCATCACACTTGAAGTAGGAGCAGGAAATGTACATAAATGGACCTATGCTAGCCTTCCATTCTTTGTCTGCATCTTCCACGCGAGCCAGGCAAATCTCTCTATGATTTTGCAACCGTATTTGTCCCCTTGTATGTCTTATTACTTGTAGAGACCCTCCCAAATCCTTGGGACATATTTTCTTCTCACTGCCAACTTGAATCTCTCCCTCCCTTTAAAAATCTAACTTGAAAGTTTCCATCTCCATTAAGTCTTTCTTAGCTAAAATGAAATAGTTGTCAGTTCAGCTCTAACTTCAACCGGTACACTTTTTCCTTCAGTGTGTTTATTCTACAAATATGTTATTGCCCATCTGTGTACAAGGAGTTAGGCTAGATTTTGAGAAGGGATAAGAAAGATAAGGAAGAGAGTCCCTGCTTTTAAGAATTTTCCAAACTAGGCGGGGAGAAATCACACAGAGATAATTACAATGTAAATAAAATAGTATTTAATAATTATTTCCATGAGAGATATTCAAAAAACGAAAGAGGAGGATTTAGTAACTAAAAAGATTATTTCCAGTTGGAAAGATCAAGGAAGACTTTATAAATAGGTATACATAAATATCTTTCTTTAAGAACAAAATTTTCTCTAAATTAGTACAATCCTGTGCAACAAAGAAACAATAATGTTAAAATTGAAGATTATGAATTAGAGCATAGAATGAATTCGAGTTTGGATTTAGGGTTTATAATGAGTAAGGAAAGAGAATTTTTCAAGATGTGTGTAACTGTATCATGGTTTTAATAAAGAACAGTGAATTTAATTACCTCTGAATGTGCCTTATGATGCTTGTAATTTTATAAGGGAGTGCTCTTTGGGAAGAATTCTCAGTTGCATCTAGGAGAGGAATGTTTTGTAACTTCACAAGTATACTTTAAAAAGTAGTACCAAACATGGAATTTGGCACCATCCATTTGACAGAATTTGGCACCATCCAGAACCCTTTTAGGGGAGAGTCTCACTTTGTAAAGGGTTTTCGTTACCTGAACTTTAAGGAAATTGAAGAGAATTAACTCTCATTGAATACCTAGTGTGTGTCAAGCACTGAGTAAGCTCTTTAGATATGTCATGTGATTTAGATAGATCATGGACAGCAACCTGTGAGGTTATCACCACCAACACTATACAGAGGCTCTAGTGTATTAGGGTAAGCTTTCTGTCCACTGCTTGATTGAGAGGGAAGCAGAGCAAATCTCAGGCCTGCTTAGGAAGCCATTTCTGGGTGGAGGCAATCAGCTTGCATTCCCTTTGGAAGCAGCAAGGAGAAAGCTTCCTCCCCTGAGGATTTAAAGGGTGATTCTTGCATCCTTCATAGTGAAAACAGGAAAATGAAGGTGTTTACATTTCATTGGTGACCATGATTCACTGTAGGGCTCATTACTGGAAAGCTATCTGTAACCACATTAGGCATATACAAGCATGAGTTTTTGCCAGCTCTCTCATATTCTGAAGTCATTAGCTCTGGGAATGGTACAGCTACTAAATTTCTATAGGATTTTGTTTGAATATTAGTACTTGTATTCTTTAGTTGTTATTTTCAGTCAGTAATACAATTAATACTGTAGACCTTTCTTGCAGTTCTCATTTTTTGAGCATCATTGCTCTTTTGAACATGCCTTTCATAATTCAAAACATTATGGAATCTCAGTTAACTCTGTGTAACTGGACTTTGTTTTCTCTCTTAAAGTTGTTCTAGGCTTCTGCGTATCATTCAACGTTGATGTGAAAAATTCAATGACTTTCAGTGGCCCCATGGAGGACATGTTTGGATATACTGTTCAACAATATGAAAATGAAGAAGGAAAATGGTAAGCCGGTCAATTTTGTTGTGTTGTTGTTTAGTTTTTTTTACAAGGTAATGGAAAATATTGTTTGGTTACAGTTTGTTTTATGAATGATACTTCAACAGAATGAATCATGCATGATAGAAATTGCAGTCTAATCATTTGGTAATGGAAACTGACACAGTAAAAAAAAAGGAAAATTCCTTGGCAGTACTAAAGGAAGTGGTTAGTGATTTCTGTTGAAACCCGTGTTGACCTCAAGGAAGGTCCTTGTGCAAAATAGTCATTGTTCTGTAATTGTTATTCTGGCAAGCGTTCTTTAATTGTTCTCATTCTAGAGAACAATTCAGCTGGAAGGATTGAGAGGTAGATGAGAAGCGATCTTGAAAGGGTTAATATCACTTCCATAAGATATTATTGAGCTTACATTTTTGGTGATGTACTAACCTACTGAGTTTGGTTTACTGTTTACAATGAACCTTACTGAATTTCTTTTATACGCTTTTAAGCCCATTAGTAATGATTCAGTTCACTTCAGGTATGATTTTTAAAGTATATTTAACCTGTTGAAAATTACACAAAATTAATATTAAAGCTCTTTTACTTTATATTTAACATAATTTTTAGTGCCTCTTGTTTTGGGGGGAAAAAAAAGAACAAGAATTTGTTAAACTTTGCTTCAGTTTAATAAGTTAAACTATTCTAGTAACAAAAAGAATAATCAAAAAGAGATCTATGCCTCTTAGGAAACAGTAATCTATCACTCTACTATATTTCACAAATGAAAAAATATGGATTTTTTGACATTTCACTTTATCTTTTAGACTTCATTTGATCATAAGCCCCCCCAAATGATCAATAGTAAGAATCTGAGTTCTCACATTTTCTGCATACAAATATTATATCCTAGGTACAAACTAGAATTTGTGGAGGTGTTTCACTCTCTACTCTCCTTACAAATATCTTAGATGAGACATCTAATAATAGAGTATGAGTTTTGTATTCTTTGTCCTTCCAACCTACACTCTCACTTACCACCACACCCCCACCCCATTTAAGGTTAGACAGGTAAAATCATCTCTCTAGACACCAGTTTTATTCTTTTAGGCATTATGCCTGCAATTCAGGGAGCTCTGCCTCTCAGAGAATAATGTGAGTGGGCCAAGTATAAGCTACAATAAACTGAAACTCAATTGGGCACCTGGGTAGCTCAGTCAGTTAAGCATCCAACTATTGATTTCATCTCAGGTCATGATCTCAGGGTTGTGGGATCAAGTCCCGTGTGGAGCCCTGAACTGGGCTCCGCAATGGGCCTGGAGGCTGCTAGAGATTCTCTCTCCCTCTGCTTCTCCCCACCTATCTCCCTATGCTCCTCCCCATATGTCCATCGACTGATGAATGGATAAAGAAGATGTCGGGGTGTGTATATGTACACACACACATAATGAAATATTACTCAGCCATCAAAAGAATGAAAAAGAATGAAATCTTGCCATTTGCAACAACGTGAATAGAGCTAGAGTATATTATGCTAAGTGAAATAAGTCAGTCAGAGAAAGGCAAATACCATATGATTTCACTTATATGTGGAATTTAAGAAACAAAACAGATGAACATAAGTAAAAAAAAAAGAGAGAGATAGAGAGGGGCAAACCATAAGAGCCTCTTAACTATAGCAAACAAACTGAGAGTTGCTGGAAAGGAAGTGGGCAGGGAATGGGCTAAATGAGTGATGGGCATTAAGGAGGGCACTTGTGATAAACCCTGGTTGTTATATGTAAGTGATGAATCACTAAATTCTACTCCTGAAACTAATGTTATGCTAGTGTTAACTAACTAAAATTTAAGTAAAAACTTGAAATATTAAAAAAAAACAATTGTGTTAATCAGTATAATATACACTATAAATGCAATAGGATTTAAGAGAAGGAGGAATTGATTCTTGACTCTTGAGCTGAGTCTTGAAAGATGATTTAATTTTAATTTTTTTTTTTAAGATTTTATTTATTTATTTGACAGAGAGAGACACAGCGAGAGAGGGAACACCAGCAGGGTGAGGGGGAGAGGGAGAAGCAGGTGTGAGGGGGAGAGGGAGAAGCAGGGTGAGGGGGAGAGGGAGAAGCCTGATGTGGGACTTGATCCCAGGACCCTGGGATCATGACCTGAGCCAAAGGCAGTCGCTTAACCGACTGAGCCGCCCAGGCGCCCGATGATTTAATTTTTAATAAGAAAAGAAGCAATGCCACTCCAGTCTGGGAAGCGACATAAGCAAGGGCATAGATTTGACAAATGGGTGTGTTGGTAAGCAAACGGGACTGACACAGGGATGATAGAGGAGAAAGGGTAGTGGCAGACCTTAGAAGCCAGACAAAGGAACTTGGACCTAAGTAAAGGGCACTGAGAACCATTTTAGGTGGTTTTTATGAACCTTAGTTTAGGAAATTATGTAAAGATTGAATTGGAGAAAAAAGTGCCTAAAAGCTGGGGAATCTATAGGTAAGCAAAAATAGCAATCTGGTGCTTAAGAGATGAGGTCCAAGGCTAGATTAGGGAGAACTGGAATGAAAGAAAAGTGTATCCAAGATAAATTTAGATGAATCATTGGTCGAAGTTTGGAAATGTCAAATGGAGATGTAGGAGGAGTCAAACATATTCCAGAATTTCTACACTGGATCATTGGAAATAGGTAGCCATTTAGAGACAAATATACAGGAAAGAAAAATAAGTTTTATCAGGAAGTTGGTAAGTATGGTCTTAAACAGCTTGAGTATATCTGGATAGTTGGAAACCTGAAATGGAATACAGATAAGAAGGAGAAGTTAATATATTAGAGGAGATATTTAGAGAACAAAGACTGGTTTTGGTTCCCACTTGCAATCCTGTGCATTGCCCAGCATTTAGCACCAGGCCTTAAACATAATATACATTCAATGATTATTTGTTGGCTGAAAAAATGAATTTAGTTTCACTCCCTGTTATCATTAATGAAAAAACAAGCACACACACACAAGTAATGTTAAAAATGGCTCTCCTGTGACTATTATCAAAAACACAAAAGGTAAGTGTTGGCAAGGATGTGGAAAAAGGAAACGTTTGTGCACTGTTCGTGGGAATGAAAATTGGTGCAATCACTATGGAAAATTTTCTGAGGTTCCTCAGAAAATTAAAAATAGAACCACCGTATGATCTAGCATCCCACATCTGGGTAAATATTCAAAATAATTGGAATCAGGATCTTGAAGAGGTATCTGCATTCCCATGTTCATTGCAACATTATTTGCAACAACCAATATTTGAAAGCAATCTACTGTCCATTGATGGATGAATAGATTTTAAAAATGTGTCATATACATACAATTGAATATTATTCAGCCTGAAAAAAAGAAGGAAATCTTGCCTTTTGAGACATAGAGGAACCTGGAGTACATTTTGCTAAGTGAGATAAGCCAGACACAGGACAAATACTATATGATCTCACTTATATAAGGAGTCTAAAAGAGTCAAAGTCATAGAAGCAGCATGTAGAATGGTGGCTACTAGGAGCTGGGAGGAGGGAAAACAAGGAAGTATTAGTCAAAGGGCACAAAGTTGTAGTTATGCAAGATGAATGAGTACTACAGATTTACTGTACAGCATATTGCCTATAGTTAACAATACTGTATTGTATACTTAAAAATGTATTAAGAAGGTAGATCTTATTCAAGTAATTATGCCTATATAATAAAGCCCTAATAAAAACTCAGGACACTGAGGCTTGAGTGAGCTTCCTGTGCACTGATGGGCTGCAAGGGTGTTGTGTCCTGAGGACACAGAAACTTCACATTGGGGACCCTCCCAGACCTTGTACTATGGTCTCTTTTGGAGGACTCGTCTTAATTTGTATCCAATTATAATAAACTATAATCAGAAGTATTAAAAAAAAGAAGGTAGATCTTATGTTAAGTGTTCTTATCATGAAATAATAATAATAGTAACTAAAGAGCATTGGAGGAAACTTGTAGAAGCGATAGATATGTTTATGGCATAGACTGTGGTGATGATTTTACAGGTGTATACTTGTCTCCAAACTCATCAAGTTGTATACATTAGTATGTACAACTTTTAAAATATCAATCATATTTCAATAAAGTATTTGTTTTTTTGTTTTTTGTAAGTGACTTCTGTCACTACTTAGCGCCAGAGCTGAAAATAGAACTCATGTCTCTCCACTCCCAGTCTGGTGCTTTTTTCTTTATTAGAACTATATTAAAAAGTAAATGCTGGGCGCCTGGGTGGCTCAGTTGGTTAAGCGACTGCCTTCGGCTCAGGTCATGATCCTGGAGTCCCGGGATCGAGTCCCGCATCGGGCTCCCTGCTCAGCAGGGAGTCTGCTTCTCCCTCTGCCCTCTCCCCTCTCATGCTCTCTGTCTCTCTCTCTCTCTCAAATAAATAAATAAAATCTTTAAAAAAAAAAAGTAAATGCTGATAATAACTATCTTCGCAGTTTCAGACTTTACATGTTAACATACATGTGAGAATTTGTGAGCATTTGAATGTATAAGGATGTCAGATAATTTAATTCCATTTTGTCATCCCATATTTACAATGGTTTTATATAAGAGGTATGAAAAATCAGAATAACAAAAGCAGTGTGGCCAACTGAATTTAAAAGTAAGCAAACTACAAAAATCTAAATGTCCAAACCTTTAAGGATGGCATAATAGCAGCATATTGTTCTAAAGAGATCCAGGCACTGGTACCGTAAAATAAATTTTAGAAACATGTTTGGATATTCTGTGTTTATAAAATCAGATAGGATGCAGACTTACTTTAAGAAATGGCCTATGGAATAATTGACATATTTGGGAGAACGTGGATTTTATTACTCAGTTTTTCTCCAGAGGTGGGTACCTTTATAAATCATATTTACTACTCAGGTTTTGGAAGCTCATCAACCTCAGATTTTTAAAAAATCGCCCTGACCCATATTGCATCTTGGCTGAAGTTTGCCTAAAGAAGTGGGGGTGGGAGGGATGGGGTGGCTGGGTGATAGACATTGGTGAGGGTATGTACTATGGTGAGCGCTTTGAATTGTGTAAGACTGTTGAATCATAGACCTGTACCTCTGAAACAAATAATACATTATATGTTAAAAAAAAAAGAAGATAGTAGGAAGGGAAAAATGAAGGGGGGGAATCGGAGCGGGAGACAAACCATGAGAGACTATGGACTCTGAGAAACAAACTGAGGGTTCTAGAGGGCACGTACTGAATGGAGCACTGGGTGTTATACGCAAACAATGAATCATGGAACACTACATCAAAAACTAATGATGCAATGTATGGTGATTAACATAACATAATAAAATAAAATAAAAAGAAGTAGTACTTGTTGGTCCATTACAAGTGCAGTCTGCATTTGAAAAGCATTACTTTAATTCTTTGGAAAGAATTAAAAGCTAACAAAAAAGGGCAGCCTTATGCCCCCTTTACCTTTCAAAAGTTTACTGTGAAGTGTAATTTACTTCATATATTTGGCTCAGAAACCACATGTTTTCTCAGTAGCAGAACACATTATACCTCTGATTAAGATCAGCCATTGTTCATTATGGCTAGCATGAGTTGAAACATCCAAGTAATTGCAATGTGGTTCAGAAAAATTCACAAAGAACACAATTAGTTTAATAATTTTGCTTTGAAGAGAAGAAACTTAAATGTGCTCAGCATTGCACAAACTTTCCAGATTTAGTGGTAATCACCAGTATGGCAAAGTTTCCAACAAATGGGAAAATATGAGATATTGTCTCAGGGCTTTCCACTCTGTGGCTCCTTTGCTTCATTACTTTTAATATGTGCATCAACCCTTTTAACTGCTGTTCAAGCAACGATTCTTGGGGTTCAGTGACTTCAGTGGGCCTGCCTCTCAAAGTAGGTTTCATGATGCAGATACCTCCCTAGTCAATCCTCCACCCAATATATATCAAAATATGTTGGCTTCCTGCCTTTTCCCTAGAGGACCCTGCTTTATGCCAAGTAAGGTTTACCAGTGAACTCATGTGATTGATGCTCTATTTCCAATGTATGTATGTTTTAAATAAGGCCTATTCAAGCTTGGGGTAAAAAGATTTTCAAAGATTCTATCACATTTTCTCTTACAATTTTAATATAGTATTTATTTTCCATTGTTTATAATATCTTTTGAAGTTTAAATTTCCTCCTTGCTAAACTTGTCATTTCTTTGGCTCACCTCATTTCCACCCCTATACCTTTCATTACTGAAAGTACTGCAGCTAATGGGACTACTCTGTAACTTCATTTTCCAAGATGACCAAACACTAGATTCATTAAAAAAAAGGGGGGGGGGCTGGCTGGCGGGGGTACTTGGCACTCTGATGGTGACTTTGGCTTGGACATCAAAAAAGAGGTGAAAAGAGTGTTCATGAGATAATGTAAATATGAGACAAAAATCTCTAGAAAACTATCTTTTACAGAGGAAAAAAACATAAATATGAAGTAGAGGAGTCACAGAACAGCTACTCTTCAAATAAGTAAAATAATGGTCACAATGACAAGAATGACTATTATGAATAGCAAACATTTCTCAGGTTACTAAATTTTATTATGACTGGAGCTTTTTCATAGAGGAGAACAGAATATAAGATGAACTTTTAGAATGAGTGAATAAGAATCAGAATTAGTTATTTTAGAATGAGTATAGAGAGAGTTAGAATTAGTCATTATAGAATGGGTGTAGAAAAAATTGTTTCTCTCATTTTGATGATCTTTGAGTTCATCAGGTGTTTCTCTAGAGATCAATAATGAGATCCAGAACATTCTTTAATCCTCTTAATCTGCACACACATCATTGCAATAGTGCCATAGAAAAAGCAAAAATCTAATAGAAATAAAATGTAATGAGTTAAAGCAAACTTGCATTAAAATTTGAAATAACAATATCCATAGTTCATGACACAATGTGTCTTGGGTCTTCACACAGTGATCCTATGGGTTTGAGCAGTTATCATTGTTACCATCCTCATTTTCTAGACAGGAAGCTGGGACTCAGAGAATGAACTGCCAAGGGTTTAATATAGTGAGTATGTATCAGGGCCAGGACATGGAACACCAGCCTTCTGACTTTCAGCCAATTCTGTCCTGTGACCACAAGGATTCTCTGGAACCTGGACCTGTGGAAATGCCTCCTGTGTCATGCCAAAGTCATATATGGCATTCTGCTTAAGCAAAAATGCCTCTAAAATGGAAAAGAAGACTTCACAATTAGGACCTCTTAGCTGGTCACATGAGTCATAAATTCCCAGGTCTGTCTTATTCAGATTCTTAGAGCATTTGATACAGCCATTAATTCATTCACTTAGTAAATACTTACTGAATGCCTAGTTTGTTTCTGGCACTGTTATAAGCCTTAAGGGTATATGAGTGAACAAAATAGATGAAAATTCCTGCTATTGTGAAGGTTGTATTCTACTGGGGAAGGAGGGAACAAAAATAAATAATAATAATAATAATAATAATAAATGTAATAAACAGGTAGGTTATATCATGTCAGAATGTAGTAAGTATTTGAGAAAAAAGAGCAAGATAATGGGGATTGAGAATACTGGAGATTCCTGAAATTCCATAAAGACTATGCTGATACTTTTCTAGGATCTTGTTATTTTTATGCAGCTTGGAAAAAGTGAGACTTGCTTCAGATTAAGTAGTCCTGGCCTACTACACTACTACTTTCTGAGCTCTCATACCCCAGGGCTTACTTCTCCAGAATCCAGAATCGGCCATGGCTCCAGTTGCTATTTCGGGTCATTTCCAGTGATCACCATACTGTAGGGGCTTTCTATTGCCCTAGAAATCAAATATAAACTACAGAGCCTTTCCTTTAAAGTCGGAGACATGCCACTCTCAACCTCCCTGCTCCAGTATAAACAGAAGCTCTCCACTGTGTTCCCACCACATGGACCTCCTCATCACCCTCATTTTCAGCCCTCGCTCTCCTGTTTTCAACTTTTGCCTGGGCTGCAAATCTCTCTTCTCTCCTGTTTTAAAATTCACAATAACTTTACTATTAACATGCCATTCAGCACTCACTTTTCATCAATTATCCTAGATTTTCCCCAGCTAATGGTACATGTTTCCTAAACTAATCAGTACTCTTCTACACACATAATTGTCTATTTGGATCATGGAATCTTAGCATTGGAAGGGTCTTTGGAGGCCTATCTTACATCTACAGTAGAAACAACTTCCAAAACATCCCTGACCTCATTTGGCCTGAGGGCTGCCTAACTGGTCTGCATAGGCCCTGTCAGTTTAAATCTAAATTAAATCTCTGCAAGCCCCCCACCCAATTACCTCTCTCCCTAAATCTCATGAAATGGCAATTGCTACTGTTTTCAAAGAAAGAAGGAAGGAAGTTAAGGAAAGAAAGAAGGAAAGAAGGGAGGGAGGGGCTCTAGATTAAAATTTTATCCTCCCTGCCTGTTTCAGTTATCTCTTGGTATATCATCTCAAAACTTTGTGAGCTCAAACAATATTTTTTATTATTTCTAATATTTCTAAAGATTTTGAGGATTGCATAGGTGTTCCCCCTGCTACCTGGGAACTGCATGAATGCTCATCTGGTACCTCACTTGGGGCTGGAGGGTCTAAGATGATTTAACTCACATGCCTGGCAGTTCATGCTATTGGCTCAAGCATATGTGATCTCTCATCCTCCATTAGGCTAGACTGGGCTTCTTCACAGCATGTGATCTCAGATTTCCAAAAGAGTGAATTAGAATCTGTAATGCATTTTTTTTTAATTATTGAAATATAGTTGACATACAATGTTACATTAGCTTCAGGTGTACAATGTATTGATTTGACAATTCTATACACTACTCAAGCCTCAGGAGTCACAGTGCCGTTTCTGGTGCCTTCTATTTATCAAGTAAGTCCCAGTTTGACAGGAGGAAAAAACAGATTCTGCCTTAGTGAAGGACAGTGAAGGACAATGTCACATTAAAAGAATGCAAAAAATTTCCAAGCCATCTACTGCAGTTTCAAACCTCTGGATACTGGGGCAATCAAATCCCTGCCTAGGGAATCAGTGGCCTTTCCTCATGTCTAAGACAAATTTGTCCTTCTGGATCCACCCCTTCTACCAGCTCAGGGGCTCTCTCTTCTGTAATATTAGCCTTTCTCTTGTTACTAGCTCTTTCTCAACATCATTTATCAATATATGGATGCCTTCCATAATAAAATTAAGCTCACCTCAAACCCTTGATGGTTTGCCTGGGAAAAAAAAGCCCACACATATTGACATGGCCCATCTCCCTCATTTTTAGCCAAACATCTTGAAATGAGGTCTGCTCTTTACTCATGGCTCCCATTTTTTACATTCTTTCCTCTTTGTCTTTTGAGATACCACTGTTTTCTGATTCTCTCTCTCCTTCTCTGGACACTCCTACCAGTTTTCTTCCTTTGCTTATTAAAATCTTAGGTGTTATTTTTCCCTTCAGCTCTCTTCTTACTTTGTACTCTCATAAGGCAGTAGTGTTTACTCTTAGGGCCTCAACCATGCTCAGAACATGCTCATACATGTTCCACGTGGTTTCTGAGATGCTCACCAGCAAGACTGAGCCCAGAGGCCTGCAGAAGTAAACCATTATCAATGCACTCTATTGGCCTTTCTTCCCTCTATCATTTTCCCACCTCCACATTTGTGTGTGCTTGGAATTGCCTCCCCAAAATCTACTGGCAAAGTCTTTGTCTAGGGTCTGCTTTTGGGGGAACCTAGAGTAAGATAACTTATATTCTATTTGTAGAAATTGTTCTCCCTTCCTCTCCACTTCCTAAATTCAGATTCTTCTTTCTTGTCTGGGTCTAGAAACTCTTACCTTCACTCTCTGAGTCTAATTTTCCCCTTTCCCAATTTATTCATGACACTGCAAGCAAATAAGCTCTGTAAAGCATTTGATCATGTCATATCCCTCTTTAAAAGCATTGGTGGTTCCCAACTCTCCCCTCCATATAATAAATCCAAATTCCTTAAACTGGACTATAGGAATGTTTATGATCTGGACACTGTTTAGCTTGACAGGCTCAACTTCTACTCCAGCTACAATGAGCTACTTGAACTTACCAAAAGAGCTGTTTCTTCTTGCTTCTAAGACCTTGCTGAAGTTGCACCAAGTTCTGACCTATTCAGTATTATAATAGTCCATTTATAGTTCTGCTTCCCCCACTAAGTTTTAAGCAACCTAAAAAAATGTGTTTTATTAATTTCATATCCCCAGGGCCTAGTGTACATGCTGGGCTTGTAGACTGTTCTTAATAAACATTATTCAATCCATCTAGCCTCAACTTAAATATTTTCCATAATAGTAGGCTCACTACTTTCCTCTAAACTGTCTTAACTGTAAAACTAATCAATCACATTAAAAAAAAAGCTTTGAAAATATTGGGGAAAGAACACTAACCATAACTTCCTTAATATAATTTGTTTTTTGATGAACTCCCTTTTAATCTATGTTTTACATAGATGTAGTAGTTCCATTTTACAGATGAAGAAACTAAAGCACAGAGCCTAAGTGACTTGTCTTAAATCATGCAACTAAGTAAGTGACAAAGCTATGATTTGAATGCATGAAGTCTGGCACCAAAGTTCATGCTATATTTAATGGAGAGGATTAAATTACTTAGTATATGGAAAGCACTTAGAACAGTATATGGCACAAGGTATAGATTTAGTAAGTGCCAGCTATTATTGTCATTGCTATTATGATGAGTACATTTAATATGACATTTGTCATCCACTTTGAATTGTCATAGGTTTTCACTAAATGAGGTAGATTTTTACTTGAATTAGATCATAAATGATTTTAATACCACCATACAATCTTATTAACTATTATTTTTTATGACTGCAATATTCTATAGAATGACCCTGCAATAATTAATTAGTTCTTGCTATTGACTATATTTTTTCATCTTGTATATTGTATATAACACTATGAGCATTATTTTTTATGCATTAAGCTTTTTCCCTTAATTTAGGCCATTTTTTTAGGATAGATTGTCAGAAGTAAGAATTATGCATTAAAAGGTTTAAACATTTTTATGGTTATTTATGCATATAAAAAATGGCTTTACAAAGGCATTATATCATAGGTATGTTTTAGGGAGTCTGTTCAACAATTCAATATTTGCATGTTATAAAACATTTTCATTAATACTAGCTTTATCCAAAGAATTTACACAAAATAAATCCCATTTCTTTTCAATATAAGAGACTTCCAAATATTTAGATTTTTTTTTTTAATATATGCCTTCAGTACCTACACTCCTATGGAACCTCTCAACTCTCCTTCAGATATTTTTTTTTTTATGCTAAATATCCCCAACTTTCCCTCAAGCATCTCTGGTCTGACAAAATTACCAGGTGCTTAACCATCTGAGTCCTAACTACCAAATACATTCCATTGTGCCTATGTCCCTTTTAATTTGGAGATTACAGACATGGTCTGACAGTCCAGAGCACAGAGGGGTGATCACTTTCCTTGACCAGGGCATCTATTTCCAGCAATGCAGCCTAAGGTCACATTAGCACTTTTGATACTAAAATACACTGTTGGCTCATGTTTACTTGCTATCAACAAACCCCCCTGTCATTTTTACGTGAACTCCTATTAAGTCAGGTTGCCCACATCCTGTATTGATGTAGATAAAAGTATGCAGCTAAGTGGAGTTATTTACATAGGTTCATATTAAATTTTAACTAGTTTATTAAGTTTCTAGTTCCAGAATTTTGAGACACTTCTGATTGCCCAAATAGATATACTGATTTACTTGATGCATAACTTTATGCTTTCTGTATCTTCTCAAAAGTCATAAACAAAGATACAGGCTAAGACAACCCAAGTACATTCTTATGGCACATAATTAAAGTCCTTTGGTTGATAGTAATCAGCATCTTAGTATATAGCTTTTCAGCCAGCAATGAATCAGCAGCTGTGAATCCACCCAAGTGCCTTAACACTCAACCACATTCATCCACCCTATTCCTGAAGATATCACAGGAAAACTTGTTAAATGGCTTCCTAGGACTAAAATAAATCATGATTATATTTTTTCATTAATTATTATTAAAGCAATTCTATAATTCTGTCTAAAAAGACAGTAAGTGATTTTAACCTAGGTCTTATAACTATCCTTATTTTCTAAATGCTTACAAACCAGTATATACTAATACTAAATCTTATGATAATCAAATGTTTATATTTGCTAACTTCTCTATGAAATTATCAACTCCTCATAGGAAAAAGTCATTTATACTTCCATGTATGCTTTGTAAACTAACACAGCAGCAGGCTTAACCACTATTTATTACTTCAGCCCCCAAATAAAATATATAATAAAGAAATACATAATACAATAAATAAAATATACTGAAATCTCTCCTCTATATATTTTATAGTTTTTTAATACAAATCAACCTGCAATTTGAAGACACTCAGCTTATTTTGAATAACATTACATTACTAACAGAGGGTAACTATCTGATTATGTCTATGAGACTGTCATTGTCTTAGAACTAGTCATAAAATAACTAAAATAAAATGTTTCCTTTTATTCAAAAATGTTAATTGAGTTATTTAACTTCCAGGGTGCTTATTGGTTCTCCTCTAGTTGGTCAACCCAAGAACAGAACTGGAGATGTCTATAAGTGTCCAGTTGGGAGAGGCAAACCATTACCTTGCATAAAGTTGGATCTACCAGGTATGTAAAGTCAAAACATTAAAGCCTGATCCTAAATTATACCCAGTATTCTCATTAAAAATAAATTTTAACTCAAGAAAAGATTACAAGAATCTATAAATATTCTTCAGTTCTTATCACTCAGATTCACATAAAATGACATTTTGATTCTGTCTGCCCTTCATTTGCTTTAGAATTCATGATAGAATATCCATAGATTTAGAAATAAAAGACCTTTCCAAGTAACCCAAGTAACCCCACCCATTGCATTGCCTCCAAAAAATTTAACTGTTCCTTTTTTTTTTTTAAGATTTTTAAGATTTTATTTATTTATTTGAGAGAGAGAATGAGAGACAGAGAGCACGAGAGGGAAGAGGGTCAGAGGGAGAAGCAGACCCCCCGCTGAGCAGGGAGCCTGATGCGGGACTCGATCCCGGGACTCCAGGATCATGACCTGAGCCGAAGGCAGTCGCTCAACCAACTGAGCCACCCAGGCACCCCCTTAACTGTTCCTTTTTTAAAAGAAAATAGCACAGGACTTGTAATACATAAATTCTTTTAAAGAGAATAGTACAAGGTAAATTTATATAAAAATGGGTATGTTTGATAGAACATGACTAGGAACTTCTTACTAGAACTATCCAAGAATTAGAATCCTATCAGTGTTCTATACAGTATTAAATACCATTAAATTAGTATATATTTTGTAGGTTTAACTTCAAATATTTTATTTTTCAGTTCTCTTTTTTCAATTTTGTTTGTTTATTATGAACATTTTTCCTTTACATTTATGAGCATAGTTATAATAGCTGCTTTAAAAATCTTGTCTGATAATTAGAACATCTGGAATATCTCAACATCACTTTCTATTTATTACCTTTCTCTTGAGCTTGAGTCACATTTTCTGTTTTATCTTGTGTTTTGTAATTTTGGATTATATCCTGGATTATACTTTTGAGTTATAAGTTTGGGGATTCTAGATCTTTTATGTGTTTTTGAATAGTCTTAACTTTTTGTTTTAGCAGACAGTTTACTTGGCTGAACTCAATTTCCAAACTGCAGTGGGAAGCAGTTAAAATCTCTATTCAGTTCTTCTAATTGTAGCTGAGCTGTTTGAAGTTTGCCCTGCACATATACAGTTCAAGTCCTTCAGATATTTGGACAGAATATACATGTATATGTTGGAACTCTCTTTTTGTGGTTCTACTTTCCAAGATATACCCCCTCACTTTGCAGTTGCTGTCATTACCCCAATTTCTGTCCTCTGTTTCTTCAAAACAGTAAGACTTTGAGCTTTATTTGAGGTTTAGCCACTGACAAGAGCCTTCCCTTAGGGGAAAACAAACACATAAACAGGAAACTCACGCCGTGCTAATCTTTTCTTACAAGTACATACTTGCCTCCAGTTTCTGTCTGCTTTTGGTTGCTTTCCAGTGCCTTCAGATGGTTTTTTTCTTTTTTTTTTTTCTCCTTTTCCTAGAGTTATAGTTGTTATTTGCAAAGGACTTGTTCTGATAGGAGCTATTCTTTCATTACTGGAAACTGTAATAGAGTTTTAACATTAGCATGGAGATTTTAACTACATCAACAACAGTGGACAAGTTCCTGCTATATAGTCCCTAATGTCCCAAGAATGTTCATCCAGTGTCAACCCTAGTATAAAAAACTCTAATCCAGATTATTTAAAACCCATGTAGATAATAGCCCAGTTCCAAGTACTTGCAAGGCAAACCAGACTAAACTCTGGGACAAAGACCACTATCAGATTAGGAAGACAGTGTGACCATTCAGGAATCTCTGCTTCCATTCCCTCACTTTAAACTGTATATGGTCTTAAGGTAGGAAAAACTTCTGGGCATTAACAGTGAGATAAATCTTTCTTGAACCTGAGTTTTGCCACTTTCAAATATTTCAGCACTCTGCTAAGCAGGGTTTAGAAGATTTTTATTTTCCTGTCCAATCTTTTTTTTTTTTCTTTTTTTCAATATGAGTAACTGGAACTTCTTGCCAATTTTGCTAGGTTGGCATGCTTCAAGACCCAACATTCCTATCTCGAATGTCAAATGGCATCCTTTCATTGTGTTTCTTTTCTCCAAATGTCCCGAACACTGCTCAGTCTTGCTCCAGTTTTGTTTGTTACCTTCATCATGTCCCCATGATGGTGAAATTAATGGTCATAAACTTATATTTGATATTTGAGGGTTTTTTTTTTTTCTGCTCTACTACTCATTTTCCCTCTTGTCAGAAATCATGTTTTATCATTGGTTATTTATAACATATAGATATAACATGCAAGGTAGGTGTGTAAGTTTACATTATGTCTATAATATTATTAGGTTAAATATTTTATTTGTTTTAATTAGCAAAAATGTGTGAAAGGCTATCCCACATTCTCTCATTGCCCCAATAGTTCTGCATTCTTTTATAGTTCAGCAAAACTATTTGAGACAGCTATCCAGACAAAGTTTCTGGGACATAAGCCAGGTTTTTGGCCTTAGCTTGTTCATTATATTCCTTAATAATACTTTGAAGACTAGTTGAATCAGACAAAGAAAGTGCTATGATATGAGCAAAGCAAATAGAATGTCTTAATGAGAAGACACTTAATTATACTTTGTTTTCCACCCTCATAAAATTTTGTTCTATTTTTAGTTAATACATCAATTCCCAATGTCACGGAAGTAAAGGAGAACATGACTTTTGGATCAACTTTAGTCACCAACCCAAATGGAGGGTTTCTGGTAAGATAGCAAAGAGTTGGTTAATGAACCAGGAATGCTGTTATTCTAAGACTTTATAAAATCTGTTACATAATTTTTAATCTTATGGTTTTTAATTTTTTAAAAGGCATGTGGCCCCTTATATGCCTATAGATGTGGACATTTGCATTACACAACTGGAATCTGTTCTGATGTCAGCCCCACATTTCAAGTCGTGAACTCCATTGCTCCTGTACGAGGTACACATTTTATGCAATGTTCTTACATGTTTGAAAAGTGTAAGCAATGAATGAGACATACGTATACACAGGAGCATACCAAAAAGCTTGAAGTATTTTCTCAGCTGCCAGCATTACCAATTTAGGTAAATGTTTGCTTTGCCAATTTATAACCAAACCTCACTGCTATTTTTGGAGCTGATTATTAGTGTAAATAACCTTTAACAGAGTCTTGTTTAAAACATCATAGCTAAAGCTGTCACATTGTTTTTATTTAAAGAGTGAGTCTCTTTGAAGAAAGTAATCTCATTTGAAATACACAGAAAGAGAACAGTTATATAAAAAATTCATATTGAGAAAATTTCCAAAGATAACTCATACAATGTTGATTAAAATTAAGTAGAGATGAGTTTTAATTGATAAGAACCCCAACCAATTGCTATTGAATGCAGTAGTATTTATCACCTTTACTTTTCCTAAAACTATTTTTTCTGATTTTAAAATCCAGTGTATCCACTATGTAAACTATCAGCTTATCTTTTAAAATGAGCTTATTTCAGCTATGAAAACACTCCATACACCTTCATACTATCTAAAAAGACAAACTCCAAATTTGCACGGTTGACTCTTTTTATTACAGAATGCAGCACCCAACTGGACATAGTCATAGTGCTGGATGGCTCCAATAGTATTTACCCCTGGGAGAGTGTTACAGCTTTTTTAAATGACCTTCTTGAAAGAATGGATATTGGTCCTAAACAGACACAGGTATGTGACTACGCATTTTGACTTCTGTTGTTCTAAAGATAAAAATGTATAGATTTTTAATAATACAAAATGCTCTGAAAATAAATTAATCAATAAAGCTAATATTCAGTATGAATTTTATATTCTATATGTCTGACCCTGTTATTTTCTAAACAGAAAATATTATGAAAACTGCCATTTCTAATGCTCTTAGAAAATATCCCCTATAAATCTCTGTAAAATCATGATTGTATTCTTACTTATAAGGCAAGTGTAGCCACCTTTGGTAATAGCAAAGCAGGGTGTCAGAATTTGTGGAAACTAATCTAACATCCTAAAGAACACATCACATTACAATCTCCTTTCTCGTATTATACAAGTAAATTCATAAGTGACCACAGGATCGCTTAAGGTCCATTTTTCTCATATTTAATAATTTCTTTTCTTAAGCAAAAAGCACAGGCTCCATGTTTTAGCTACAGTTAAGTTTAATAGTTTTTTTTTTTTAATTTCTCCCCATGAGTATCTGTTTCTAAACACATCCCCTTTATTGTCATTAAATGAAGTGAAACTTACCATGTGGCTCTCCCATTTCAGACACTGAGTTTGGGTTTAACTAATCTAATGTTTATTAAACTGAGGGTTCTAGAGGGGAGGGGGGTGGGAGGAATGGGTTAACCCAGTGATGGGTATTAAGGAGGGCACGTTCTGCATGGAGCCCTGGGTGTTATACGCAAACAATGAATCATGGACCACTACATCAAAAACCAATGATGTAATGTATGGTGATTAACATAACATAATAAAATTTAAAAAAAACTTATATGGCTGTATGGCTTAAAATATGGAGATGACAGTGAATAAAAGGCAAATTAAATGTCAGGGTGAAGTCAGTGCCTTGAGAGCAGAAATTAGTACGGGAGTCAGAGTCAAAATGGTTGTTGCATGGTTTGGGGACTGCAGGAGAGCACAGGACACTTTAGGACTGCACAAGCAGACCAATGTCTTTCCTTTTCTTTCTGAGAGCTCGACTTTTGGAGAAATTTCTGAGGCACTGAAAAAGTGGTCTGACTGCATTAATATTTGGCACACCCACACATAGTGTGGGACCTAAATACACACAGATGTGTGTATGTGTGTGTGTGTGTGTATGATATGCTTGTATATATATATTTCTGTATATGTATACCTATAAATACAAATTTATATACACATATATATAAAATGAATTTTCCCAAAAGGATAGTAGTTGAAGATTGCAAAGTAGATGCAAACCTCAAAGTGAAATGTCATATGGCCATGTTCCAAGGCTGAAGAAGTGAGAGCTAGGTAAGGGGCAAGGCTGTGTATATCCTACTGTACAATAAAGAACATCTTGAAATCAGTGTAAAATATTTAAAGAAAATGAACTTATGCATCACAAAATGTAAATTTTCCTGGATGCAAGTTTCTCACTTGCAGTTAATCTTCCCAGGTGAATTACCAGAGGTTTGGAGGGGATATTATTATCTCTTCTTGCTACAGGGCATTAGGCAGCCTGCATCCTTTAAAAGACCACTCCAGAATGTGACTTGCTCCTCCATTTTTTTTTCCCTTCTGAGGACCTCTCTCTTCCTTCTTCCTCTCTTTTCCTATCCTTTCTCTCTTTGGTCAATAAAATTTCATGGAGCTACAAAATTAAAGCTGGGCAGAATTGTGGGGGTCATTTAGCCCCAAATCTCAATTTATGGAGGGGATGGAAGAGTCTAAGTAACTTGTTCAAGGTTACTTCCTTATTGATGACAGATCAGAAACCATAGCTTTTCCAACTGCAATCGGGCTCTCTGTCCTTGCGGAGACCTCTACTTCTGGAGAAGTTTCAGAGCTGGTCCTAAATATTAGGTCTCTAGTCCTTTTCATTTCATCATGACTGTCTCTGTCCTTCTGTGGCCAGCGTCGTGGCACTCTCTTCCCTGACCCCTGACACACCTGCCATGAAATGGCTGGACCGCAGCTCTGTCCTCTCTCACTGCCTTCCCCAGGATGTGCTTTCTTCACTTCCACCTGTTTTGCCTACCCCATTTGCTTCCTTATCCGGTCCTTTCTTTCCAAAGTCAAGAATAGTCTTGGAATATTTTTTTTAATTTCAAGTATTTTTTATTCATCTGGAAATTTTATTTTATTTTTAAATTCATTTATCTGTTTCACTGTAAAAAATGCATTTATCTGTAGCTATTTGCAGACAACAGTGCAGCAGTGACATGTTTGAAGTTGCTCCACAACTTCAAGAAGGAAATCTACAAGGCTCTCTTAGAAAAATAACCACCGCCTCAGTGGGAATCTGTGCCAGTGACTCTGTTTTGTAAAGAAATAGATAATAATCCATTGCTTATATGCTCAACCCACCCTGCTGCAATTTTGATGTTTCTATCCACTAGAACTGTAATTAATTTTATATTTCTATAGTGAAAGTCCTAATAAAGGAGCTATTCTGCCGGCCACCAGTGGAATTCTAGCCTGCCAGTGTGGGCTCTATGGACTCCTATGTCTTTCCTTGGGGGGAACAATCACTCTATTCAGAGGAATAGGGGCCAGGCCTTAAGGGTTCAGATGCTACCAGTGAATGGGAGGGAAATGAACATACTCTGGGGCAAAAGAGTCAGATCACATTTACTCAGTTCTAGGACCCCATTCCACAGAGGGGAAAATTTCAGAATGCAACCCTGTGCACTGAGTCAGTTGTGATATCTGCTGACTTCACCCAAGGAAACTTTCTTCCTAAGGAGAGAGGAGCTTCTTAAATGGCTAAATTTTTATGTCACATTTTGCTTGTATAATTCATTGTGGAGTTTAGCCATACTCCTTCATTCATTTACTCAAATGTTTTTCCTGAGGGTTTACAGTGTACTGGGCTCTGGGCTAGGGCTTGGATAATTGTGGAGAATAAGACAGACACAGCCACTGCCCTCATAGGGCTTCTGTATAATGCAGTGTTTCTCCAAAACTGGCTCATAGAATTTCTTTTTCCAAATCCGTGAGATCCTTGGGCTGTACCCCAGATTTTCAGAATTGGAGTCTCTCAGGGTGGGGCTCTAGAGCCTGCATTTTAAGTAAGCAAGCGACATGATCCTTAAACATGGTAAAGTTTGAGAAACACAGGACTAACGCATTATTATATATTATGTACGTGTGTCTGCTGCATCTCTAGATACAGACTTTATATCACCTTTTAATCCTTTTCAGTGGCAGCCAGTGCTTTGCTGTGATATAGTGGGCCCTTAATGAGACTCTGTTGAATAAATGTGTATATCATAATTAATGCTTTTAAAATTTTTTCTCTGATAGGTGGACATTTAATGAGACACTTTTTCTATAACTGGCATTTTAATATTCTTTTAAGTATATTACTTTATACTTTGGGCTTTAGCGTTTATACTTTAGTATTTTCTAATCTTTTTCTATTTTGGCTTAAGTTGTATTGATGACTAGTTTCATAAGCAATTCTCTAAATGAAATGGATTGAAAAGGACATGTTTACTAAGCCATCAATTTTGCTAAACTGTATTTAATAAGGTTTTAGGTGTAACACATTTAAGCTCCCTTTAAAATTTGACTTTCCGGGGCACCTGGGTGGCTCAGTCCATTGAGCTGCTGCTTTCGGCTTGGGTCATGATCCTGGGGTCTTGGGATCGAGCCCCGCATCCGGCTCCCTGCTCGGCAGAGAGCCTGTTTCTCCCTCTCCATCTGCCTGTCACTCTGCCTACTTGTGCTCTCTCTCTGTCAAATAAATAAATAAAATCTTTAAAAAAAAAAAATTGACCTTCCTTCAGTGGATTCAGAAAAGAAATTTGTTCATAGAAATTTTGGAAAAATACTTGCTCTTCAAAGAAATGTGTACAGAAAAGTATGGTTATCTCTCATGTGGTCTTATAGTAATTCTCTCCAAAAACATAATTTATTTTAACAACCATTTTTTTCCCTGACTGATGGTAACATAATTTAAATAAGTTTGGATTGTTTTGTCTTTTGTTTTTGTTTTTGTTTGTTTTCAATTAAAGCACCCAATTCTGCCCGAAGATTGACAGAATTTGCTTCTGGAATTTTTCCTCCCAAGTACTTATCCTCCGCCGGGCGCGGTGGCACGCACCTGTAGCCCCAGCTACTCGGGAGGATGAGGCAGGAGGATCACTTGAGCCCAGGAGTTCTGGGCTGTAGTGCGCTATACTGATGGGGTGTGCGCACCAAGTTGGGCTTCAATATGGCGATCTCCTCCCGGGAGCCGGGGACCACCAGGTTGCCTAAGGAGGGGTGAACCAGCCCAGCTCAGAAACGGAGCAGGTCAATTACTTATCCTCCCCGCCTTCATTCCTGAAAGGGGAAGATATAAAAATAAATTGTGAGAGAGACTACAGATAGAAAGCTAAGAGCTGGATGGTGAATTCTTAGACTCCTCACCCACCTCAAAGGTATAAAGGAATTAAGAATGGAGTTGAGGGGATTTGTGAAGAGCCTAGTGAGAAAGGCTTCAGTAGGATCATACAGTGAGCTTGGTGTGTCCACTAAAGTTGGGACACAACTTGACTAGTGCCTGACCTTTGCCTGAAATACCTAACGGGCGACATAGCAGCTGACCAGCTCCTGACAGGCAATCAGATGAGAGGTAGCCACCATGGAATTGGCCTGCAGGCCCAGCGTCTGTCAGTACAAAGAATGTGTGTGTTTATGAATCATCGTGGAACCGTGCTAGGTCCTGTCCACAGACTCTCCTGGAGGTGAGCAGAGGCTTCTTCTGCACAGAAAAGCAGAAGACATCCCTCATGTCTAGGACTGCAGTAGGGAAATATATTCACTCAGACAAGGATGTAAGTAAAGGGAAATCTAGAGAGAACCCACAAAAAGGCTGTTATCACCTGGTAGCACCTGATCTATCTCAGGATAGCACCGGTCAAGTAAGAATTCCTGTATCCTTTATACATCTCCCCTACCCCTGTCCCTGGAGAGGTCAGAAACTATAGTTAACGATCTAAGGGAAGTTGAGTAAAGAAACAAAGAAACAGCCAATTGTGCCCCTTTCTCAACTACATGTTTCTCACCCCCTGTAAGCCTTAGTAAGGGGAGGAGAGAAAATTTAACTATAAATCAACTTTGATATTTTGTCTTCTTGAGTTTGTTTTAATTTAGGTTGAACCATATGAAATTGTTGTTATTTGATCATTTTCTACCTACAAATACAGCAATTTCATGTGGCACAACTAAATTAAAATACAGTTGACCCTAGAACAATGTGAAGGTTAGGGGCACTGACTCCCTGCATAGTTAAAAGTCTGCATGTAACTTTTGACTCCCTGAGAACTTAACTGCTAATAGCCCACTGTTGACTGGAAGCCCTACCAATAACACAAGGAATGGATGAACACATATTGTATATGTTATACATATTATATACCGTATTCTTACAATAAAATAAGCTAGAGAAAAGAAAATGTGATTAAGAAAATCATAAGGCAGAGAAAACACATTTACAGTACTACACTGTATTTACCAAAAAAAAAAAAGTCATGTATCAGTGGACCCACACAGTTCAAACCTGTGTTGCTTACTAGTCAAATTTTATAGGTCTTTTTTTTTTAATAGCCATTTTAAAACAAAGAATAAGACATTTATCTTTCTATCCAGGGATAACGGAAGAACTTCACCCTAGATAAGTTTTAAAGGGATCATGAGCCAAAAAAATTTGCATTTGCATTCTGACTCTACCTCAGAGTTCTTGTTTATTATATTGGTTATAGTCATACACTTAGTACAACAGGTAAAGATGAAATATGATAGCCTATTCTCTACAGTCATAGATTTGTCATTTAGTAATTGCATGTATTGAAAGATAGTTGCAAAGATGTGCAAGTAATTATCAACACAACAAAGAAAAAAGCAAAGATAGGAAGGAAGGGAGGAAGGAAGGAAAACAAATAAAAAAGCTTGCATTAAGGAGTGCACTTGTGATGAGCACAGAATGATGTATGGAAATGTTGAATCACACCATATTGTACACCTGAAACTAATATAACATAACTTGCGTGTTAACTAAGTGGAATTAAAATTAAAAACTTAAAAAAATAAAGTTTCTATATGACAATTAATATACATTAGTAGAATGCAGCATAATGACAAAAAGATCAACTCCAAATAGTTACTCAAAATTTCTTCCATGTTTCTGTGTGGTCTCATTAAGACTTTTGCAAACACAGTGAAGGAAATTTTGTAAACCAATTTTTTATCCAAGACAGAGTAAAGGCTATAAAATTGCCTTTTAAAAAACCGCCTATAAAAACAAACCTGAAACACTCTGAGCTTGCCGTAAAAGATATGATGGTATAAACATTATGGAGGTCTTATTGATCCTCAATACCTAAACATAACATTGCTTTTAATAATAAATGAGAATGATATAAATATGCCAAATACGAGTGCATTACCCTAAATAAAACCAGTAAATTGTGAGGCTTGATATAAAAGTGAAATATACTAATGGAACAATGTCTAGATTGTTGCTATCAAGAGTATAGCATAACATTAAACCAGGCAAAGTGAAAGAGAGAAATTAATTAAATTTTAGGAATATTATTTATCTTTCTTTTTACTGCGCATTTTATGGCCATTTCCCTAGAAGCCTTAAATATGAGGCCTGATTCATTGTTTTGAAGTCTGAAAAGAAGCCTGACTGCGCCTTGCAGCCATATCCTTGTCAATCAGGCTATACTTTCTGACAGTGGTGCTGTGAATGAGGTGAATCTTCTCTATCACTAACCACCCAGTCTCCATTTTCTCCTACCTCCATCCATAACTCACCTGAGTTATCTTTCCAGATCTTTTCAGATTATAGCATTTCCCTGGATAAAAAATCGCCTATCTTCACCTGCTAAATAATATCCAAGCTCTCCAGTGGATTATATGGCACCAGTCATTCCTGCTGCCCCCTGCCTCCCTGGGGTCTTTTTGCCTCCCTTCTTGCCCTGCAGCCACTCCCACCCCCCCTGGCCATCCCTGAACACATCATCAGTGTCCACGGGTCCCTCCGCCCAGAGTGCCCTTCTCCACCCCAGGCCCTAGGTGCTAGGTAAACTTCATAGACTCAGTTCCAATGTCACTTGCTCTGTCACTTTCCATGATCTTTCTGCCCCTGCTTCCCATGAACAATTCTTTCTCCTCTCATGTTCCCGTACCTTGTGCTCACCCTTCACTTATTGCTCTCATCAATTGGTAGCACTACTTTTTGCTTCATGTGTCTGTCTCTCCTGGCAGACTGTGAATTCCACTTTGACAGCATCGTGCCTTAAACCTTTTATTTATGGACTACAATTTGGAGTTTTATGTGTTGCCAAGCACATAGGAGATAAATCATTTGGGTTGGAAAAATGTCATTGCTGGAATTTTTCTCGTGTTAAAAACCATTGCTGTAATGACCTCTTTCTCTCACTTCACGTCATGAAGTCATCGAGCTAGAAGTACTTGTTTGTGGGGACTCCCCCAGACATCCCTTTACATTAGACTTCAGGCTTTTCTTTGCAGGTGTTCCCTCCCCAGCCCCATTCACCTCTCATCCTGATTTCTGCCACAGTCTTCTCTCTCCTCGGAACTTTACTTTTACTCTCCTATCTTTGCATTTTTGAACTTGGATGAGTTTCATTGCAACAGCATTCAAGAGGGCAGCTAAAGACACCCTTTTCCTAGAACTTATATCTATCATCTATCAATTTTATGCTTCTGAGAACTCATTTCATCTCCTTGGGAACCAGTCTCATTTATGTCCCTCTCCATAGTGACAAGAGGTTAAGCCTAGTTTCAGCTAAAATAGCCTCAGAATGGTCCATGATGATGGTTCACTCGGACTACAATCTGTATTATTACCACATCATACTCTGACTTGATTACATTAGAAGCATATTATAGGGCAGGGCTTTTGTACCATAGTTTGGTAAAAGGAAATATAAAATTGGCCAGACACAAAGCCTGACGTCTTTTCATGTTAAGCAATTGTGCATCTTACACTGAAAACTCCATTGTTTTACCCTATCATTATTCCCCTAAAGAAGCCATTGAGTTGATAATGTTAATTGTTGAATGAAAGCCCAGAAACTTAGTTTGTGCTAGAAATTAAAATTTATGTACTGCTGATAGAACATTGACTTAATAATACAAAGTAATAATACAACTCTAAATGAGAAAATAATTCCATTCCTTCATAGCTCTTTGACTTAATACACTTAATAGCTATTTTACACACTTCTCTTTCTTAAACTTCTTTGTCATTCTGTTGTGACTTGAAGTTTCATGAAAGAAAAATCAGAAGGCCTTCCTTACAGTGATTTCTTTTATATTTCTCACATTCATTTTCCTCCTCTTTCTTCTCTACCCCCCAAAAGAAATGAGGCCACTCAGATAATTAATTCATTGTAATTTGGCAGATATATATGAAGTATCTTATTGATCAAATATTATGCCAGCTGTCATGGGCAGTTTAAAAAATTAAAAAAAAAAACCACAAAACTAAAACTTTGTCCCTGAATCCAAAAGACTTCCAACTTAGAAATGAGATAAAATCTCATTTTTGCGTAACTGCAGTACATGATATTGTATCATGAATATAACAGAGGTGAATGAGGCAGAACAATTAATTGATCTTTACAAGTAGGTAACTCCGTATTGTAAAGAAATGTTTTCCAAACTATGTTGCTTGACGTGAGGTATTGAATATGTTTCTCCCAAAAATATTCCCTTAAATAAGAATAAAATATACCAGGTCTTCCAATTCATGATTCACAATTCATGTTTTCATATCAGAGATTCTGAGAGCACTTTCATTTTTTTTAAGAATTATTTATTTATTATTTTAGAGAGGAGGGCAGGGGTGGAGGGAGAGAGAGAATCTTAAGCAGACTCCCAGTTAAGCATGGAGCCCAATGCGGGGCTCAGTCTCACAACCGTGAGATCAAGACCCCAACTGAAACCAAGAGTCAGTCAGCCAACTGACTGAGCCACCCAGGCCCCTCTCTGAGAGCACTTTCTTTTTTCTTTTTTTCTTTTTTTTATTTTTAAAGATTTTTATTTATTTACTTGAGAGAGAGAGAATGAGAGAGAGCACATGAGAGGGGTTAGGGTCAGAGAGAGAAGCAGACTCCCCGCTGAGCAGGGAGCCCGATGCGGGACTCGATCCAGGGACTCCAGGATCATGACCTGAGCCGAAGGCAGCCGCCCAACCAACTGAGCCACCCAGGTGCCCTCTGAGAGCACTTTCAAAAGAATTTGCTTATGAGTCAGAGTAGAGCAACTGGGGACAGAAGTAAGAGAAAGCCTTGGTCTTTTGCATTCGAAATTTGTGGATTTTTTTTTTTTTTTAGTTAATATAAATAGCAAAGGGAGAAAGAGAGGCAGACAAAAAAGATAAAAACAGAGAGACAGAGAGGGTGTAGAAGGGGGTCCTGCTGTAAAGATACATGTTAACTTTGTGTTACCCATTGTTTTCCAAGATTACTTGACCATGGAACTCTTTAAATATCATACCTAGTAACATACAAAAGGATGCTAGTACTCCCTAGGAAAGGGGTAAGGGAATATTAGTTCATGGCTTAGCTGAAGAAGGATTATAAATCTCATGTTTAAATGGAGGGTTTGAATCAGTGTTACAAACCTCTGGTTCATGTAACAGAATCCTCAGCCATTGTGTGCCTGATTTATTCTCTAGCCTGAATCTTAGTTCTCTTTGGCCTTAGATTATAATTACATACCTATATCTTTTGTTCTACTTAATCAGGAAGTTCAAACTGTATCTCCCTAGGAAGTAAAGGCTTCCTTTCCAGGTGTCTCTGAAAGCAACCATTCTACTTGGGATTCATCCACTCCTTATGAGTGTTGTTACTATCTTCCTGTACTCTTACTGAGGTCATAAGCTACTTTTTTCTCCATTTTCTCTTAAAGTTCACATCGAACCTATTGCTTCTTTTAGCTGCCATCCCTGCTTACTTATTTCCATTTAGCAAACATGCCTAGAATCTTTTCATCCCCATTACTCTTCAACAGTGTTCTACTTAATTTCTACCCTCTGGTTCTTGTATCATTCCAACAACTGAAGCAACTGACTGCTTCAAGTCAAATATGATGATTATTGGCTGTTTTACTTTTCTCAATTTCTAGAATGATTTCAATTCCTCATCATTTTTGACATATTTTCCAAGCTCCAGACAGCTTTGCTTTCTCCCATTCCACATTAATGACCCATTGTCTGTTCTTTACCTGGGGTTCTCACTTAGGAGGCTGCATCTTCTTCCCTCCATGAGGCCTTTCAATGCAAGACAGTAAATGTGCTTGTGCTTCTCTCCTCCAGCCTCCTTCAGTGTGTGTTCATCACTTGGCTCACTTTTTATCTTGCTATTTAATCATGACCTTTATTTGATTCTGTTGCATATGCATATATACACAGGGTGCTAGTATGAATCTGTTTTACCTGCCTTAAATTATACACTAAGCTGGGACTGAAACTGTTTCTATTCACTGAGTCTCATCAATACTCAGCAAAGCATTAGTTATGTTTGTTTTGTGATTTGACCATTTTCCTGTGATCAAAATCAATAAATGGAACTCTTTTTATGGGGAAGGCACAGCAGGTCTTACTCTGCCTGGTTCCTAAGGAAATATGCAGCCCAGTATCAGCCAGGGACCTACACTGGGTCATTTCCCTGAGATTTCAGTTTCTACTGCCCAGTCTTCTCATTCCCACACTTCTTTTTGTCTCTCTTCTTCTGCTTATCATTATTTCCCTGCTATCTCAATTTTCTACTTGCTTATGTGAAATGTTACAGTCATCTAGTAAGAATGTATGCGGGTCAACCGTAAGCAAAGCAAAGCAGTGGCGTGGGATAAGAGAGTACCAAAAGCTGTGACATAGTCCATGCTCTTTACCCCTTCTTGCCCCTCTGGAACATATAATGTAGTTGGGGAGATAAAGCACACATACAAAGCAGTTGAGAAGAATGCTGTACTCACACAAGCAAAACAGACAAGTTTGCCTCAGGGCTCAGAGAAGAGGAAGATCAGTATTATCTAGATTGGTGATTAGGTTGGGAAAGTTTTGCAGAGAAAGTGAAACTTGAATTGAATCTTCCAGAATGGGTAGTAAAAATTTAGTTTTATGGGGGGGGATGAGAAAGTGTAGGGACAGCACTCGGACTGGGGAATCCTAGAGTTGAGGGGGAATAAGAAGGTGCAGTCAGGCTGTTGAGTGACTGCGGGTCAGGGAAAGAAAACTGAATTTTACCGTACAGGTCTAGTATTTCAAGGAGCACCTTGAAGTTTTATCTGTTTTCCATCTTAAGTAGAATAAAAATTCTCTTTTAAAGTATATTTCAAAGTCATTGATGTAGTAGGCAATGGAGAGTTACTAGAGATTTTTGAAGAAGGAAGTTATGTCATAAAAGCAGAATTTCAAGACAGTTAATCTTCCATGAATATGTAGATGGAGCTGAGGAGAATGGAAATCTGAGGGAGAGCAAGAGCAGAGAGACCAACAATTGCCACAGTCCAGGTTCAAGGCAGTGAGGTCTGGTCTGGGCCAATGAAGAAATTCAGAAACAGGGATAATAGCTCACAGGAAAAGAGGTAGAATTTATGCCAATTAAACAAGGCTGCTTTGTGCCATAATATTTGACATTTGCAACATACTTTGCATATCTTATAAAACCTTCTGTGAACTATTGGATTATCTGGACACCAGGAATAGCAGAAAAATTTTAGCCCTTTGGTAAGTCAGAAATCAGTGCTTTATATCATCTCTCCCTCCCCTAGGTCTGGTTTCCCAGACACAAACCCTGAGAAAATGAGCCAAGTAACAGTGATTTACTAAGGAGTGCTTTTAAAAGAAAATAGTAAGAGATTTGGGGGAGCGAAACAGTAGCAACTGAGGACAACCAAGGGTGTGATTTCAGGTGAAATCAAGACCTCAGGCTGATCTGGAAGGGGAGCTCCAAGTTGAGTCAAGGGACTGATCTTTCCCTGCCTGGACTCAGACATCATCTATGGAGCAGGGCGAGGGGTGAGGAGGGAGAAAATTTCCAGGCACTTCTGGCTCTTTCAGCCTCTGGGGCAAAGCAGCTCTAGCAGTCCAAGGGCAGTCAGCCATTTGAAGAGACCCTCAGGTGGAGTTGTTAGAAGCAAAGTATGAAGAAAGGGTGAGGCAACTGGCAGTTATAAGTTCTCTAAAGAATAAACTTATGGAATTGAGATATATGTTAAGTCGGTAGAGAAAGGGAGAGAGGGAAAAGATATAAAGCACTGATTTCTGACTTAACAAGGGGCTAACATTTTTCTTCTATTCCTGGTGTCCAGATAATCCAATAGTTCATAGAAGGTTTTATAAGATATGTAAAGTATGTTGCAAATGTCAAATATTATGGCACAAAGCAGCCTTGTTTAATTGGCATAAATTATATCTCTTTTCATGTGACCTCCTCCCCATGTATCAGTGTGATACTCTCTTTTTCCTGAGCAGTTAATAGCTTATGACTAGAATTCGATTGAACTCAATAAATGGGAGCAAAGTGCACTCATTAGTACCAAGGAGTAGGACTGTTGGGCAGTGTTATGTGCAACCACATTAGAGATTCATGGCCATAACTTTAAAGTGAGACCAGTCTATAAATTGTGTGATTTCTGTCTAGAAACATTTAGTGTCACAGAAGCTCGCAAAGAAAAGAAGATATTTGGACTTAACCAGAGTTGGAAGTTAGCCAAGTGAGTTAATGGAGGGGAAAAAAGGTTAAAGGAGTTAAAGTTTGCAAGTAAATGATTGTGGTGATGGACCATGAAATCTATGCTAAGTTAAAAAAAAAAAAAGTACGATCTCTGAATTAATTGGAAGTCTTGATGTGGTGAAGGAATTGATGAATTAGATATACTAGGTAAATGAACTGAAGTTAATGGTCAGACAGACGAACACTTGAAATTGAGATGGAGGTACTGCAGTTTTTCCTGTTGAGAAGGTCAAGGATAAGACCTTGAGAGTGGACAAGGCAACCTTGTCTCAAATCGCTTCCCCAACCCAAGAAATGAAGTGCCCAGATTTCTACATTAAAAAGACATTCCTTTGGGTATAGAATTCTCTGAATCTCGAATTTTGAGTAGAGAAAATTAAACAAAAAGTTATCTCCAGTCACAATTCTTTATATAGATTAGTCTATTGGTTCACATCAACATTTAAGGAAAGGTATAGAAAAAGGATAAGAAAAATGGGCGTCTCTAGGGGAGAGGGGAGGTATATGGAGCAAGGGAAATCAAATCTGGGGACACTTTACCCTCTATATCATTTTACTCTCTGGTGGCTTTGCAGTTAGCTGCCCAAATTATCCAGTCTGTGCAAAGGACAGAGTGAAAGGGGAAGTCAGAAAGAAAGGGAAGACAGATAACACGAAAAGGGATAGTGGGGAGAAGGGCTGGCATGAGAGAAATGAAGCTATGCCTGAACTAGATAAAGCCTGAAGTGCATATGTGCCCTCCCCAGATACATGCCCCGCTTATTACTCACCCAGCCTCATCTTGTTTCACTTACCCTCACAGCCTGGTCCAGGCTCACTGACTTCCTTTCAGTTCTCAGGACGTCCCTTGCTTTTTGCTCATCTCATCTTCTTTACATACAGATTCCCCTCGTGTGGACCCCATCCTCCCACTCAGCCTCCATTCAGGACAGGTCTCCACCCCCTTGCACCTTCCAGTCTTAACTTGATTATCACTTCTAAGAGGCTTTCCCTGAGCCTCTTCTGAAGTAGGGCCTTAGGTTCTACTTGCTAAACAGCATTATAGCCCTCTCCACAGTTGAACATGCACTGGAATGATCATGTGTTGAATCTCTCTCTCTCTCTCTCTAGTTTAGAAACTCTGTGAAGGCAGAGAGCATGTCAGTGTGTAGCACCTTCTACCCACCAAGGCCTGCCAGAGTCATCCAGTAGAAACTATTGAAGATATAAACCAATGTTTGGGAAGTTTAATAGTAGCACTATCATTCTTGTTCTTTGGGCTGTGAATATCCACAAGTGGCAATGATTATTGCTGTCAAAATAGAAGGATTTGTGTACTGATGAATTTTTAAACTCATCTGAAAGACAAAAAAGTATATCTGATCTACATGTTTAAACTAAAGAAAATTGAAAACGGAACATTGCTAAATGGATAACTCACAGTGGCTTGGTGTTTCAGGTTGGAATTGTACAGTATGGAGAAAATGTAACCCATGAGTTCAACCTCAATAAGTATTCATCAACAGAAGAGGTACTTGTTGCAGCAAATAAAATAATCCAGAGAGGTGGCCGCCAGACTATGACAGCCCTTGGAATAGACACAGCCAGGTATGTGGATTAAAAAATAAACCAAAGTAAAAGACTGTGCAAAAATAACTGCTCACAATCAAGCCCTTTGGAGTGTCGACTGAACATTTACCTTGGCAATATTTAAAGCCATCTTTTTTTTAAAACTAGATCTCACTGATTAACTAATAGTTATAGGATCAAGTTTTTCTACAATATAGTCTCCCCACCCTTCATATCTTTCCTCTTATTCCAAAGGTTGAAATGATGGAAAAATCAGAAAATTACTGTAGTCTGCTGCATCATGTTCTTGGGTACTAAGACATAATATTAGTGAATATCTTTTCCCTTTGTTCTTTGTCTACAGCTTCTAGGAATCTCATTTAAAAAAAAAGGATTAATATTCATTCACTTCTACTCAATATATATTTATATCCTAGTATGTCCATAATTTTACAGTACCTGATTTAGGGTTATTGAAGCTCTCACGTAAGAGTCTTTAAGAGGTCAAATTCAACATTGCTGTATTTGAAATCATTTTCAGTGAAAAGATTAAAAGAAGTTGCAAGAACTTCATCATTTGTGCACTCTTTCTTTCTTCCTTTCTCCAAATTCCCTCTAATTTACATCCCTTCCTTTCTCCTATACCTCCATGGAGAACACATAATCCACTCTGTTTGAACTTCATTCTATGAGAAGCTACAGAACTGTCCTTTGATTACAATGTGAAACAGTTTTTCTATATTTTTCCCAACTACGTTCAACTCTTATCTCTTGCTATTTTCTTCCTAAGTTGCCTTTAAAGCTAGTAAGGTTCTAAACAAAAACTAAACAATACCAAAATCACAGGAAATCTAATAAATAGTTTGACTAATATTAAGGATCCTTCTGTTAAGTGTCTTCAACTTCTGGACTCTCATCTCATTTTAAAGAGCTAATTAGCCATGCTCTCATTTCACCTGCCTGCTAAGATCAGTATTTTAAGGGGGTTAAAATAGTTAACATGGATATTCCAAAGAATGGGTTGGATATTCAAAAATTTAAAATTTCATGTGCAGCCTTAGACTCATAAGTGTTAGAGAAGCATGTGGTTCTAGTTATATGGGGCTCAAGAGAAAATAACCACAAACAGATGGGGTAATTTTACATTTACCTGCCTATAGGATCACCAATTTGCATGCACAAAGAGTGCACATGTTGAGGTGTACTGAATGCACCCTCTTAAATAATTGACTAAATGTGACTGCACATTCAAAGTAAATCAAAGTGTTCTTTGAAAGCTCTGAGCCTGTAGGGAGCTGTGTTTTCCAAAGGCAACCACTTAAGAATGAATATTCATCTTTGAAAACTAACTGAAGAAATATTCTGGCTGCTTTGCTCCTGCATAAATACACTCTAAATTCCATGACCCTATATGGTTTTTGCCTACATGTTTCACAAAGGGTCTAGCTGTCAGACACATAGTTTATTGAGTTTTGTATATAAATAAAACTCAATAATGGTATTACTAAGTATCCTTCTTGTACATTAGTTTTTCACACTGAAGCATATTTTTAATTGTTCTCTATTCCTTTTAGGCAGGGCCAGTTGCAAAAAAATATTTTTCATTTTTTAGAATTCTTTACTTCTATTTTCATTGGATAGTAGTATTTGGGAGTAAAGGGCAATTTGCTGAAGATATTTGAAACAGAAAGAGTGTACTCAAGAGTTCTGCCAGTGGCTACTCTTACATTATATAAAACCAACCCCTGTTTAGATTTACCAGATTTTCTTTAAGAAATGTCTTAATCATCTCCATTGGTTGAGGTTCATTCAGTAATGGCCTGGATCTTCAAGAGAATTGGGAAGTCTTGGTGATCCTCTAAGGAGTTAGGACTGCAAAAAGGATAGAATCCTATATGATAAGTTCATGTTCTGAACTTCATTTAAAGACTAGCCTTTGGGGCACCTCGGTGGCTCAGTCAGTTGGGCATCTGCCTTTGGCTCAGGTCATGATCCCAGGGTCCTGGGATCGAGTCCCACATTGGGCGCTCTGCTTGGACAGGGAGCCTGCTTCTCCCTCTCCCTCTGTTGCTCCTCCTGCTTGTTCTCTCTCTCTCTCTCAAATAAATAAATAAAATCTTTAAAATATATATATATAATAAAAAAATAAAGACTAGCCTTTAACGTCTATTTTCACCTTTGTTTGTGCATATAAAGTCAGAAAATCTATCTGTGTAGTGTAGAGGGCAGAGATACACAGTTCCCTAGTGGCCAACTTTTTTAAATAGTTTCTTTATTTTGAAAATTGTAAGAAAAATTAAAAATGTAAAAAATAGTACAACAAAATCCTATGTACTCACCAAACAAATCAACAATTATTAACATCTTGTCATATTGACATTTAGCACTTTTAAAGGAAAATAAACAGAGATAAAATTCCTTTGCCCACATCACCGGGATCTTTTAGCCTGCTCACAAGATACCCACCATTGTGTATATTTATTGTGTACCTACAGTAAAACTAATGTGTATTATGCAAACCCTTTGGGAGGTTAGTTTAAGAGAAATGTTTTTTTGGCATATCCCAAACTGCAGCTGTTTGTCCTCATGACCAAAGAAAAATATTGAAATAGACCATTCAGTATGATTATTGCTGCATTTTATACCAAGATCTAAAAAATATTATATGAAATCCTTTCATTGTTTCATTCCTAAGTAAAATGTACTTGACTCCAGAAAGGAAAGTGAGCAAGGGAAAGAAAATAATAGAGGGAAAATATGCCTCTGTGTGTGTGTGTCTGTGTGTGTGTGTGTGTGTGTAGAAGCAAAAAACAACAAAAATTGTTAATTTCCCCTCTCTTACATTGCTTTCCATAAATGCTTTTTGAATTAAATAAAAAATTCCTTTCTTTGCAGTTAGGTTATAGCATTTTCCCTTTCTCTCTGTGCCGCTTTCTTCCATCCTACCCCCACCAGCCTGTGTCCTAAAACCTAGTTCAGACCAAATCTTTCATAGCTACTCCATCCACTCTTGCCCCCCATAGCCCTGCTCTATCATTGACTCAGACCACAGCCATCAGCAGTCTTTTATTACTATGTCCAATTTTTCCCCCATATCCAAGAGCACTCTCAAGCATTCCAGCCATACAAAATTCTGTTTTCTCCCAGCTCCCCTCCTCAGCTCAGAGGATTTCCATACTGTTCTATAAATGTCAGAATAGATGTGGTGGAAGTGAGGACAAAGCAAAAGCTTCTGCCAAAAGCAGAAGAAAAGAGGAGTGTTTATAGAGAAAGGAGTGGCTGAGCAAGTATTTAAGATCTGACCTTCTCCAGATCTGATGTGTGCTCCAGTCACACCTTCCCTGAGAAGTTTCCAAAGAATGAAATAGTGCTGCCCTTTGTATATGGGATATGTGATGATTACTAAAATGGTGACTTCTTCATCATCTGGGAGAAATCTAAGACTATTACAAATAATGATCTTCATGCCTCCCAGCTTGAACAGTGGTTGTGAATGTTGATCGTGGAAGGACAGCACTGTTCTAACTAGAGTTGTCAGTGTTTTTCTTTTGTTTATCACTTTGCCTAACCTTGAGGTGGCATTTTATTTGCTTCTCTTTCTTCTGTGATCACTTCAGGAAGGAGGCTTTCACTGAAGCCCGGGGTGCCCGAAGGGGAGTTAAAAAAGTCATGGTAATTGTGACTGATGGGGAATCCCATGACAACCATCGACTGAATAAGGTCATCCAAGACTGTGAGGATGAAAACATTCAGCGGTTTTCCATAGCTGTAAGTACATGGCTAGAGATAGCTTTCAAACTCTGGTGTGAAGACAAGAGGTGTGTACATATGATTATTTTATGCAAGTTACACAAACAAGGTTGTAAAGGAGAAATGTCTCCATTTGAAGGTAAACTCTGTGAGGGCAGGATTGGGTCTTGCTCCCTTTGTGTCCTAGGGAAGGAAGGACAAGAGAAAGAAAAAGACAGAAATAAGAAAGAAAAAAGAAGAGCAGAAAAGGAGAAGAGGACCCCCCAGCAGGGGGAAGAATGCTGGAAGGATGGAGGGAGGAATGGAGGAAGGGCAGAAAAGAGGGAAGGAAGGAAGGAGAAAGGAGAAGGTGAGAAGAAAAAAGGAAGGGAGGAAAGAAAGGAGGAAATTGAGGATGTGCTAGTAATAAATACATTGCCTGGAGAATAGTCCAAGATGGTGGAAGAGTAGTTTCATCTGGTCCCAGGAATTCAGCTAGATAGCTATCAAATCATTCTGAACACCAACGAACTCAACCAAATATCTAAGAAAAGAATAGCTGCAACTCTACAAATAGAAAAATGACCACTTTCTGCAAGAATGACAAGATAGAAAAACTCACCTCAAAAAAGAGAACAAGAGGCAGTACTGACTGCCAGGGACCTAATCAGTATGGATATAAGTAAGATGTCAGAACTAGAGTTCAGAATAATGATTATAAAGATATCAGATATTAGCTGGGCTTGAAAAAAGTATAGAAGCCACTAGAGAATCCCTTTCTGGAGAAATAAAAGAACTAAAATCTAATCAAGTCAAAATCAAAAAGGCTATAATGAAATGCAATAAAAAATGGAGGCTCTAACTGCTAGGATAAATGAGCAAAAGAGAGACTTAGTGATATAGGAGACAAAGTGATGGAGAATAAAGAAGCTGAGAAAAAGAAACAACTACTGGGTCACAAGGGGAGAATCTGAGAGATAAGTGATACCATAAAATGAAACAATATTAGAATAATTGGGATCCCAGAAGAAGAAAGAGAGTTGGGGGTTGGGGGGCAGAAGGTATATTGAAGCAAATTATAGCAGAAAACTTCCCTAATCTGGGGAAGGAAACAGGCATTCAAGTCCAGGAGGTACAGAGAACCCCCCTCAAAATGAATAAAAATAGGTCAACACCTCAACATATAATAATGAAACTTGCAAATCTCAGAGACAAGCAGCTCAGGGACAAGAGGTCCATAATCTACAAGGGTAGAAACATCAGACTGGTAGCAGACCTAACCACAAAGTCCTGGGGGCTAGAAAGGACTGGCATGATATATTCAAGTTGCTAAATGAGAAAAATATGCAGCCAAGAATACTGTATCCAGCTAAGCTGTCAATCAAAATAGGAGAGATAAAAAGCTTTCAGGAGAAACAGAAATTAAAGGATTTGTGATCACTAAACCAGCCCTGCAGGAAATATTAAAGGGGATCCTTTAAGCAAAGAGAGTAACACAGACCAGAAAGGAACAGAGACAGTCTACAGAAACAGGGACTTTACAGGTAATACAATGGCACTAAATTCATATCTTTCAATAGTTACTCTGAATGTAAATGAGCTAAATGCCCCAATCAAAAGACACAGGGTATCAGACTGAATAAAAAAAATAAGACCCATCAATATGCTGTCTGCAAGAGACTCATTTTATTTTTTATTTTTTTAAAGATTTTATTTATTCATTTGACAGAGAGAGATAGCGAAAGCAGGAACACAAGCAGGGGGAGTGGGAGGGGGAGAAGCAGGCCTCCCGCCGAGCAGGGCGCCTGATGTGGGGCTCAATCCCAGGACCCTGGGATCATGACCTGAGCTGAAGGCAGATGCTTAATGACTGAGCCACACAGGCAGCCCTGCAAGAGACTCATTTTAGACCCAAAGACACCTCCAGACTGAAAGTGAAGGAGTGGAAAACCATTTATCATGCTAATGGACATCAAAAGAAAGCTGGGGTGGCAATCCTTACAGCAGACAAATTAGATTTTAAACTAAAGACTGTAATAAAAGTTGAGGAAGGACACTATATCATAATTAAAGCATCTATCCAACAAGATCTAACAATTGTAAATATTTATGTCCCTAACATGCGAGCAGCCAATTATATAAACCAATTAATAACAAAATTAAAGAAACACATCGATAATAATACAATAATAGTAGGGGACTTTAACACCCCACTCACTGCAATGGACAGATCATCTAAGCAGATCAACAAGGAAACAAGGGCTTTGAATGACACACTAGACTGGATGGACTTCACAGATATATTCACAGCATTCCATCCTAGAGCAACAGAATAGACATTCTTTTTGAGTGCACATGGAACATTCTCCAGAATAGATCACATACTGGATCACAAATCAGTTCTCAACCAGTACCAAAAGATTGGGATAATTTCCTGCATACTCTCAGACCACAGTGCTTTGAAACTGGAACTCAATCACAAGAGGAAAGAACTCAAATACAAGGAGGCTAAGGAGCATGCTTCTAAAGAATGAATGGGTCAACCAGGAAATTAAAGAAGAATTTTAAAAACTCATGGAAACAAATGAAAATGAAAACACAACTGTTCAAAACTTTTGGAATGCAGCAAAGAGGGTCCTAAGAAGGAAGTATATAGCAATACAAGCCTTTCTCTAGAAACAAGAAAGGTCTCAAATACACAACCTAGCCTTACACCTAAAGGAGCTAGAGAAAGAAGAGCAAATAAAGCTTAAATCCAGCAGGAGAAGAGAATTAATAAAGATTAGACCAGAAATCAATGAAATAGTAACCAAAAGAACAGTAGAGCAGATCAGATCAACAAAACTAGGAGCTGGTTCTTTGAAAGAATTAGTAAGATTGATAAATCCCTGGCCAGACTTATCAAAAAGACAAGAGAAAGGACCCAAATAAATAAAATCATGAATGAAAGAGAAGATATCACAACCAACACTGAAAAAATATGAACAATTATAAGAACATATTATGAGCAACTATGTGCCAACAAATTAGGCAATCTGGAAGAAATAGATGCATTCCTAGAGACATATAAACTACCAAAACTGAAACAGGAAAAAGAGAAAACCTGAACAGACCCATAACCAGCAAGGAAATTGAAGTAGTAATCAAAAATCTCCCAACAAACAAGAGCCCAGGGCCAGATGGCTTCCCAGGGGAATTCTACAAAACATTTAAAGAATTAATACCTATTCTTCTGAAACAGTTCCAAAAAATAGAAATGGAAGGAAAGCTTCCAAACTCTTTCAATGAGCCCAGCATTACCTTTATTCCAAAACCAGACAAGGACCCCCACCAAAAAGGGGAATTACAGACCAATATCCCTGATGGACATTGATGCCAAAACCCTCACCTAGATACTAGCCAATAGGATCCAACAGTACATTAAAAGGATTATTCACCATGACAGAGTGGGATTTATTCCTGGGCTGCAAGGTTGGATCAACATCTGCAAATCAATCAACATGATATACTACATGAATAAAAGAAAAGACAAGAGCCATATGATCTTCTCAATAGATGCAGAAAGAGCATTTGACAAAGTACAGTATCCTTTCTTGATTAAAACTCTTCACAGTGTAGGGATAGAGGGAACATGCCTCAATATCATAAAAGCCATATACAAAAAGCCCACAGCAAATATCATTCTCAATGGGGAAAAACTGAGAGCTTTTCCCCTAAGGTCAGGAACATGGCAGGGATGCCCACTCTCCAACATAGTACTAGAAGTCCTAGCCCAAGCAATCAGACAACAAAAAGAAATAAAAGGCATCTAAATCGGCAAAGAAGAAGTCAAACTCTCTTCACAGATGACATGATAGTCTATGTGGAAAACCCAAAAGATTCCACCCCCAAATTGCTAGAACTCATGCAGGAATTCAGCAAAGTGGCAGGATATAAAATCAATGCCCAGTAATCAGTTGCATTTCTATACACCAACAATGAGACAGAAGAAAGAGAAATTAAGGAGTCGATCCCATTTACAACTGCATCAAAAACCATAAGATACCTAGAAATAAACCTAACCAAAGAGGCAAAGGATCTGTACTGAGAAAACTATAAAATACTCATGAAAGAAATTGAGGAAGACACAAAGAAATGGAAAAACATTCCATGCTCGTGGGTTGGAAGAATAAATATTGTTAAAATATCTATGCTACCTAGAGCAATCTACACATTCAATGCAATCCCATCAAAATGCCATCAACTTTTTTCACAGAGATGGAACAAATAATCCTAAAACTTGTATGGAACGAGAAAAGACCTGAATAGCCAGAGGAATGTAGAAAAAGAAAACCAAAGCTGATGGCATCACAAAGCCGGACTTTCCATTTCCTCCATACTTCATAGTCCCTAACTGTGCAGCCAGCAGCTCTAAAATGTTTTCTGTAATTGTATTTAAGCTGGACAAGAAAGGAAAAAGGATCAGAGAAGAAATTTCATTTAGTTCCAAGGAAAAGCCTAGCCTGCTATTGATGATACAGAAGATATTACATATAAAGTACTTCAGCTCTTTGTGCGCAAATCTGTATCAATATAAAAGCAATCCATTATTAATAACATTTGTCTCTCAAAATGCAAAAAAAAAAAAAAAATAGAGACAGAGTGCTTTTTACCTCTTAATAGTGATTTGTCTTTTCTAAATCAACTTCTAATAGTTCCATGAACTGAGATGATTCAATTTCATGGTGCCACCCCATGAAGAGGGACATTTAGAAAAGGAGAAGTAAAAATTCCACCTTTCAAATGGAAATATGGAAAATAATTTAAATTATCATGCATATAGCACTCTGTAACCTACCATAGTCTTTTTTTTTTTTTTTCTGTGTCCTAGATACCTTTCTTTGTCCTTTGTGGCACCCCAAAGAGAGCAGGACAACTTTCCTTTTCCCATTTTATGAATGAGGAAGCCAAGGGACACGGGGTTTCATGGCTGTAGGCCACATGACCAAGTCTCCAGATACCCCTTTACTGACCGTCTGTACCACTGCCCTGGGCTGTTTTTCCCTGGTTCCCAGTCTCTCTTGCTGCAGCAGATCTCTGGAAGGTGCTGCAGGACTGTCCTAACCTGTTTTCACTCACTTCCCCAGACTTCCAAAGAGCACCACAGTCCTCTCCAGCCCTTGTACCAGAACAAAAAGACCCAGCACAGAGACACTAAGTGTGTCCTATAATGTCATAACCTTAAACAACAACAAACCCATGGACATTTTCCAAAAGTGAGAAGAAGGGGGAGAGGGTAGAGAAGAGTATATTTTGGAGCTAGAAAGACCTTTGTTCAATTTATGCCTTTGTGACAGTGGATAAGTCACTTAGTACTCCAAGCTTCAGCTTCTTTATCTGTAAAGATAAAGGGTAAATATTGTTTCTTTCTCTTTCTCTCAGATAAAGAATCAGTGAGATAATGACTGAAAACATCTAGCACCTATTTATTGGTAGGTGAGGCAACCAATAAATACTATTTTTCTTAAGGATATTTAACTAGAGGAGTTTACAACCATGAAATAATAAGATCATGATGCTTTAGAGCTAGAAGGAATCTTAGAGATAAACTGTGTTGCCCCCTTGCACAGAAACCTTCAGAGATTCCCCCATGGACTATCAAACTTTATTTCAGCCTCACTAACAACTGTGTACAGCCTTCATTTCACTCTCAATTCCATAGCATGTGCCCTCTGCCTAGGAGGAGGGTGTCTTCTTAATATAAATTGATTTTTTAAACAAGTCAGGAAGCAAAACTTTCAGAACTGTAAGAGTTTAGCCTAAATTGTTTTTCGACAAAACCTCTTTTATTTGCTGTAAGTAAGAATCAGATATTACACATAATGGTTTTTCAGTATTTCATCAGTGAGATTTCCTCCTTTCCTTTCAAAAGTATGATCAGTGAAAGACATCCCACCCCGTTGTAGGAAGGGAAGAAGAGTGATTCATCCCTGATAAACTCCCAGAACACAAAATCGATTCACTGCCTCCCAGGGGCAAGGTGACTGTACTTATTTTATAACCAAGATGACTTGCTTATAAACAAGGCAACTTCTGATTGCAACAATATCCTTTTTTTCCTCCTTTTCAAATTTTTATTTAAATTCTAGTTAGTTAACATACAGTGCAATGGTGGTTTTAGGAGTAGAATTCAGTGATTCATCACTTACATATAATACCCAGTGCTCATCACAAAGTGCCCTCCTTAATCCCCATCACCCATCTAGCCCATCCCCCACCTACCTCCCTCCATAATCCCTCAATTTGTTCTGTATCTTTAAAAGTCCCTTATGGTTTGTTTCCCTCTCCCCCCCCCCATATGTTTATCTGTTTTGTTTCTTAAATTTCACATATAAGTGAAATCATGTAGTATTTGTCTTTCTCGACCTGACCTATTTCACTTAACAAAATACACTCTAGCTCCATCCACATTGTTGCAGATGGCAAGATTTCATTCTTTTTGATGGCTGAGTAATATTCCTTTGTGTGTGTGTGTGCCTCATCTTCTTTATCCATTCTGATAAAGTCTTATATCCAAAATCTATAAAGAACTTATCAAACTCAGCACCCAAAACACAAATAATCCAGTTAAGAAATGGGCAAAAGACATGAATAGACACTTTTCCAAAGAAGACATCCAGATGGCTAACAGAACATGAAAAGATGTTCAATATCACTCATCATCAGGGAAATACAAACCAAAACCATGATGAGATATCAGCACACCACAGAATGGCTAAAATTAACAACACAAGAAACAACAGCTGTTGGTGAGGTTGCAGAGAAAGGGGAACCCCCTTGCACTATTGGTGGGAATGCACACTGATACAGCCACTCTGGAGAACAGTATGGAGGTTCCTCAAGAAGTTAAAAATAGAACTACCCTATAATCCCACAGTTGCACTACTAGGTATTTACCCAAAGGATACAAAAACACAGATTCGAAGGGATACATGCACACTGATGTTTATAGCAGTATTATCAACAATAGCCAAACTATGGAGAGAGCCCAATGTCCAACAATGTTCTTTTTATTTGGGATACAGATGTGAAAAATTAAAACACCTCATTATTTCTCTTTTCCCTTGTTGTTACTTCTATAAATTACCTTTTGCCAATTACTATCAATCCATTATTGCCTCTCATTATAATAGTTACTGTAACTATTTTGATCTCTTCTGTGGTTGAGAATAATTCCATAGATCCAGCCTCACTCAGTGATACTGGCCACAGTTAAGAGTCTATGGCTGGTCTTTTCAGTATGCAAAGCCAATATATGCCCAGTTTGTCCCAGACAACTGGATATCAGAAGTGCTATCATTTGTTCAGCTTCCCTGCAGAGAATATAGCCTGGCTTTCCAGGTACCACTGTAGCAGGCAATGATCTGAGTAAACCATCAGCAGCATTAACAACGTTAAAAAAACTTCACTGGAAAGCAGATATTGTACTAGCAATGAATGACTTCTTAATTTTAAGTGAAGCTTACATCACTTTTACAGCGTATCTGGCTACATATACAGTATTTCTTGTCCTTAAGTCATCATGTTTCCCTTGGTTGGATCCCTGGTTGGTAATTCATACTTTGCCTCCCAACTGGTCAAAAAGGGTTCTCATAATTCCATTAATTTTCCTAGAGAATCATAAAATTATGAGTTCCTTTCCTGTTTTAATCAATGAATTATTGTCAAATTGCTCTTCAAATTTTTATAAATAATGTATAGGAAAATTTCACTTCAGCAAGAATTGTTATTTTCCCAATTCATATTTCTTTTCCCCAGTGAAACTTGTATTTTTTAGTTTGCACTGAACTAGGAAATAAGACAGTTATTTTATTTCCTCTCCTTGTGCATTCACACAGAAAGGTTTTAGGCATTTCTGAAGCTCCATTCATGCTTCACATGGATCAAATATACCTGGGGGTCTGCTCCTATTGCCACCTGGGCTGTTCCTCCTACTCAATTTTTTTTTTTTACTCACCATTTGATCCTGAACACCGCAAAGATGTGTTTTGGGGAAGACAATACCCCAAACTGACTGACTATTGAAAATTTAAGCACTCTATGATAAAACTGCAAACATGGCCCATTAAACTCTCAGACTTGGTGAGGGTCCTAAACTGGTATGTATTCTACATGGTCTGTGCTCTGTCGCTTGAGGATACTAGACATTGCCAGCAGGAGCCTGTTTTACATTCATATTCTAATCTTAGATGATAATGGCTGGGATTATAATGACTGTGAAATGTGTATCATTTACAGCATTCAAATGAAAATAAGAGAAGTTAGAAAGTATCTTAGCACTTCATTCATTTGCACACAAAAGGCACTATAGTACATGTAAATGAATTGTACACTTTACATTTGACACATCTGCCTCAAGGGAACTTCAATTCTGGATGTCTACTTGAGGTATATATTAACAGAATACCAAATGCCTGGGCTTTACATATTTGTATAAAGTGAAACAGAAGTAATTTATAAATGTTATTTTGTATTTCTTCTCACTCATAGAAAATAATGTTTCTACAAACACCAGATCCTTGGGTGAAGGATCAGAATACATTTCTGTTTTCATTTTTTATTCCTTAATACAAAATAGTTCAAACTGGATACAAGTCACAGTACTTCCTGGGAAATTTTTCCTTCTTATATTTTCTTCTAAATATATACTCTCATGTTCCATTTATGTTTTATTTTTATTATTTATGTATGTCACTTGGACATTTTCCCCATTGAACTTTATCCAATTGTCTCTGTCTGTCACATAGAGCACTAAATACCTGATAACGTTTACATCACAACTAAGAACCTCAACCGTGCATGGTCCAAACATCTTTACAATTTTTTTAAAGATTTTATTTATTTATTTGAGAGAGAGAGAATGAGAGAGAGCACATGAGAGAGGGGAGGGTCAGAGGGAGAAGCAGACTCCCTGCCGAGCAGGAAGCCCGATGCGGGACTCGATCCAGGGACTCCAGGATCATGACCTGAGCCGAAGGCAGTCGCTTAACCAACTGAGCCACCCAGGCGCCCCATCTTTACAATTTTTATGTGTATTTTCAAATTCATCACTTTATAAGTGAAATGGAAGTTAACATGTCAATGCAATAGTGAATCTAGAATATGTTCAATAGGGACTAAGGGGGAAAGATGGTGACTTTCCATCCAAAGATATCATATAACTTATAGGATAAATTAGGTAAAATAGTGGAGACTCAGAGGGCCTCACATGATGTAGAATTTGTATGAATCTAAAAGAAATCCATACGTAGCAAAACTGCTGACCAAAAGGAACCTAACAGTGTGTGAGAAGAATACCAGGTATAGAGTGAGGTGTGGAGCAAGACCCCAGTGATCCCGAAACGGACACACAGGTGTGATGGAGGCTCTGGAGGCTGGAGACTCTCTCCCATCTTTTCCATGCTTTCTTTGGGGCATGTCCATCTAGATGTGGGGAAATACTCAACTATAAGAAGATCATCTTAATTGTTTTTAAGTACAAGAGAGAATTTGTTCAAGGCAATAAAAGCAAGTGGCCCTTGGATTTTCCCTCCCTTATCTGGACAATTCTCTACATTCATTTCCATTAATTCTCTTCCACCATCAAGTAGCTAAAGTGGGAAAAGCACCAGTGGTCTCTGCTCAAATATAAACCATTTCTGATGGTTGACATTTGCTTTTCAGCCAAGTAGACAGGATCTGAGTTTTTGTGTTCTCGTGCAATTCTGCAAACTCCTGGTATTGACCTTCTTACCGGTATCTGGACAAGTAGTAGAGAGTTAGTTTCAAAAATCAAAAAGCTACCCAAATAGTGTGCCGATTTCCTAAATTGCTCACTTTTTCAAAGTAGCACAAAGTTCTTCACAAACATTAGGGCATGTGCCTCATGAACACATTTTATAGGTAGACACAGAGCTAAACGAGAGACAAGGGCCTTGATGAAGACCTGTGTGTGCAGATAGGTGGTATTGCTAGGGACTCCTCCCAGATATTCTGTGGGAATGGGGTGGGTGTGAGTCAAGCAAGGGGAAGGAACAGGAATCAATCCCCCAGCACCTTGACACTAGGAAGGAAAATTCCAAAGCTGCCATCTGTGCTGCCTGCCTGACTAGCTGGCATACAACTCGTATGCTCACATTAACGTTTAGTGTACATTTTAATGATTCAGTTACTAATCTAAACCCTCATACATTTTATAATACAAATGAACAAGTATATGGTAGATCATAAATAGCAATACCTAAAACAGTAATTTCAGCTTTTTTCTAACTATAAGTAAAAATTGTACCCTTCTTAATAAAAATATCAGTTTTAAAATCTACCATTTTGAATCTGACATTTAAAAAATGCATGCAGATGCCTAGAACAGGCAGCTGAAGGAGAATGGGCCCGAGATGGGTGCTCAGAGAAGGAGAGGCAGGGGTGTGTGGCCAGAAGACCCAGTGAGGATGAGGACCAGGACTGCTGGGCACCTCCACCTGTGCCGGCCCACCCATGTGTCCAGGATCCACCCAGTCCATAATGCTGAACTGCATTTGGGGACTATGGCAGGTCTGTGTTGCAATGGGACTTTGAAGGCACCCTAGAGTCTCAGTTTAATGATGCTAGACAAATCTATATCTATGATTTAGAAATGGAAAGTGAAGCTAGAAATTTCTGGTATCTTCATGGTCACTGGAGGTCATGATTTTTCTTGTCCCCAAGGAGTAGGATATTCTAAAAATCAAGCAATAGCACAGAGCTCAAAATCTTACCTTTGTTTTTTGGATTCCAGGAGCATAGAATTGAATTAATCATGATCCTTGGTTTAGGAGACCTCATCATTTGTGCAAGTATGGCCCACTTTATAGGTTTCTATGTTTATTATTGTACCTGTATACATATTTTAAGTATCCAGTATAAGCAACTATGGGCCTGACCACATTCACCACCTGGAGTCCTCTACCTGATAACCATCAGCCCAAATCCTATACTCATCTCTTGCTCTCTTTTTCTAATCTCTTGGTAGCTATACGTATCTTAAAAAATTCTAAAAGTCTTCCTTTTATTTAACTTTATAAAAAGGGTGTCATGCTGGATATAGTATTTTGAAACTTTTAAAATTTAATATTGCTAAGATTCATCCATATTATTACAAGCCATCATAGTTCACATACAGTGAAATGCAAAATTTCAGTGTGAAAATTATGTACAAAGTGAACAAATTGATGAGTTTAGATAATTGCATACACCCATGTAACCAATACGTCAATCAAGATATAGAACATTTCCATCACCCCCAGAAAGTTCCCTATACTTTCATTTTTTTAATACTCACTTCTGTAGTAACTGCTGGTGTGACTTACACCACCACAGCTTAAGTTGCCTATTTTATTTTATGTAAATGAAATCATATAGTATATACTCTTTTGTGTCTAACTTTTCACTCAACATAATGATTGGCCATGATATATTGTGCATCAGTCATTCATTTTCTTATTATACATTGTATGCATCTACCACAATTTGTTCCATACTTTACATGGACATTTGGATTGTTTCCAGTTTGGGTGCATCTATCCAATGGAATCCTACTAGCAATAAAAAAAGACTGAACTTCTGATACATGGGGCAACATGAATGACTGTCAGAAGCATTATGCAAATGAAAGGAGTCAGACACAAAAGGCTACATGCTATATGAATTCATAAATATAACATTCTGGAAAAAGCAAAGCCTTAAGGACAGAAAATACATCAGTGGTTTTAAGGGTTAGGGGGAGGAAGGGATTGATTACAAAGGGGCAAGAGGGAACACTGATAGAAATGGTCTACATCTTGAAGTGGTAGTAACACAACTGTGTGGGTTGTCAAAACTTTAGAATTGTATACCTAGAAAGGGTGAGTTTTACTGTATATAAATTATATCTCAATAAACCTTACCTTAAAATATAAAATAGATGTTTGAGAAAACCTGCTAATACATCTAAATAATTATGGTGAACTATAACAGATAATTCCTGCCTCTCTCTCTACTCTATAAAAAAGGGTGGGTAGGGGGTGTCCCTGTCTTGAGCATTTGGTTTCAAACAGGAAGGTCCCGATTGTTTATTTTCTAGATTACCAAGTTAGATTACTATTTAGTTTAATATCTGTTTAAAAAATATATATGTGGGACTGGCTCTTGGTAAGATTATCAGGAAGAACTGCCTATTCAAGATCAAGTAACTCACTTGCTAATTATTTTTGCCAACAAATGGGGGTGGCATGGGCTGGAATAATAGCAGAGACATTCAGAAACTATAACTTACTTTTGAACTGTCAGACTTTAAAGATAGAGCTGTTCATAAACAGGGACACAGGAATGCAAGAGAAGAAACTCTCACAAACATACAAGATTGCCCTTTATATTTTCCTACACCAATTACAGTATATAACAGTTAATATTAGGGAATCTACATATACTGAAGATTGTTCTTCCAAGAATATGGAAGTACATAAAAATTGCATTGAATTAATATACTATATACCTCTCTTGTTTATTGACAAAATGCTTGGGATCCTTATTTAACACATAGAATTTAAAATATATTCTTGCCATTTTGTCATGTCTTAGATTCTTGGGAGCTATAACAGAGGAAATTTAAGCACTGAAAAATTTGTGGAAGAAATAAAATCAATTGCAAGTGAACCCACTGAAAAGCATTTCTTCAACGTCTCTGATGAATTGGCTCTAGTCACTATTGTTGAAGCTCTGGGAGAAAGAATATTTGCCTTGGAAGGTATGACTAGTTCTTGTAATCCTGTATGTTCTGTCTATAATGCAAAGTCAATGTAATGGGTTTTGGTATTTATTCCTACTACTACATGGGTCGTGCACTTTTACTATGTACAATAGCCAGCATGGAACAGTGCCCTTTTATGTAAATCTTTCCCTGAGATGGCTATCTCACATAGCACCGTGTCTGTCGGCAGCTCTCTTTGTAAGGATGTGGGGGTTGAAGGAAGGCAATGGTCAGTGTACACTCACCAGAACAAAAACGTGCCTGCGTGTGTTAGTCCTTTTCTGTGACACAGGTTTAGAAAATGGAGACACTAGCTCAACTTTTCCTTTTTAATTTGTTTATGTTATTTTGGGCTTCTATGGAACTGTTCTTGTTTGCAATAACTTCGTTGTTCATTTATTTTCTCCTGTTTTGCTTCTTGCCCACTTTAAAGGTCTTTATGGAACTCTGTCTCAACTCCCATGACAGTAAAACATTGGTTCACTATATTTGTCTAAGTCATAATTCTTTTTTGTAGATTTTTTTTCTCTGATTTTGCAATGACGATTGGCTACTGAAGATAATGAGTCATGGCATTCCTTCCTCTGCCTTTGGTAGATGTCAAGTAACAAATTACTTTGAAACTAGCCTTTGCCTGACAAAAAAAAATAATAATAAGTCTTTGGAATTGTTATGCCAGGAAAACTGAAAAAAAAGCCTCTTTCTTCATGTTCTCTGATAACTGGAGCTTAAGAAAGCATGCCTCTTTCCCTTTTTCCAGAGAGTTCTACTCTTATGCCTCATCCGAATCCAATGGACCCTGTCCTTGTGAGGACACACGGAAGGACTGTTGTTTTGCGTCTTAAACACAGAAATTTAAAAGCACATTCTCAGTCACCCTGATATGACCTGATAATGGGAAACAGAAAGATAAAATGAGAAAGACATAAATAAAGCAAAGTAGACCACTTTGAGCATCAAATGACCAGGAAAATGCAAAAAAGTGACTAATGACAGAATATTAAAATGTATAGAAAGGAAAGAGTCACGAGGCATAGCATATTTATTATCATGGGTCACTAAAGGGGAATAAAATAGGCCACCCCAAAATATGTCACTTTGGCATGTAGATTATTTTGAGCTGAAGGCAATCAAGACCCAGGAGACTCAGGAAAAACTTTAACTTCTTCCTTAACTACCTAAAAGAATTTATACAGGGGGCCCAGCCGAGAAAAAGAGCTATAACCAAGGATAACTTTTTAATCTGAAAGACCTATCTGCATGGCAGGGCAAACTTGTAATTACCAAACATCTGTTCTTCTTATGTCCATTGAACTGCCCTCCTCCCTTTGCAGCCCCTGGCTCCTCTCCCAATCCTTAGGTCAGGATGGCATATAAGCTTCAATTGCCCCCACTTGACCTTCAGTCTCATATTTCGGGGGGTCCCATATGAAATTAAATTTGTTTTTCTCCTGATAATCTGTTTTAGGTCAAGTTAATTATTAAACCAGCCAAGGAACCTGGAAGGGAGGAAGGGAAAATTTTTCCACTCCTGCATGACCCAGTGCACATGCTAATATGTAGAAAAATCAAACAGAATTTCACAAAATGACTCTTATTATGTATAAAGCATTCTGATAGTTTCTCATTTTCGTTCTCTCTTCTCTTTCAATTAAAAAAATGCTGGTGGTGACTCACCCTGATGATTTCATGACCCTTAAGTGACAGATTTGGTTTAGATTTGATGAGCAGCTACAGCCCATGCAGACTTCATTTCTCTGCTTCCCTTTTGCCGTAGCCACCCTGTGCCTTTAGAAACAGAACACTTGAATTACTTATCCATCTGAAGTCGCAGCTGCTTCTAGAGAACTTGGCTATCCTGCATTCTGTACGCAAGGCACTTTTAAGTGGCTTTGGTCTCACAGTAGCTATCCCAGTGTCATTTACTAATAGGCCAGACCATAAGCTTCACTGGCCTCAAGGAAATATACAAAGTTTTCCAAGTCATTGTGTACTTTTAATTTTTAATAATGTGATAAGTCAATAATGTGATCTATGATATGATAAAACAATCTGTAAAGACCATTTAAATGAAAATGACTTAGTTACATTAGATAAGCACAATACAGTTTCAATTTTAAACCTCATCTTAAGTAAGCAAATAAATATAACCTTACAAAACTTGTAGAATGAAGCCTGTATCAGTGGTTGTGGGAAAAGGAGCCCAGTTTGCCTTAAATGACATTTTTCTGTTGCTTCTAAACTGTCTACACCATTAGTTAAAGATTACACGTTGGAATGCCCCGAAACTATAAGAAGTCTGTATATTTAAAAGCAAAATTATTTTTTAAATGTCCTCAGATTAAAATGTCTCCCGCATATTTATTGCTACACTTTGAGGCCTAACCAAACGCAGTGTTTTGACTAGCCTATTTAGGATTTTCTTCATAATGACAGCAGAAAGGCCTTCATTTCCTTGTTACTTGAGAAGTGTCCACTTCCTATCAACATTTATCTTTAGATGGTAAATAGCTGCGATTATGAAATTCCTGTTTGCCACGGACAGCGCCACCTAGTGATGAGAACACGCCACCAACTTGCCCAATCAAAGATCAGAAAACCGTCTGTCTCCCTTTCCCAGCAAATGTTGGGGAAAATGCTGAAATTCCTAACCAGACGCCGAGCAGTGGGGAGAGTGGTTATCTCAGTACTCATGAGGAGTCCTGGGAGAAGTTGACAGCAAGAAATTCAGAGATGTGCAAAGGGCTAATTACCATGAGGACAGTTCAGCAGGTGGAATGTCACATAACTCCCTTCTCTCTGTTCTCCGCTGTAAGCAGAACAGCAGGAAGAGAAAGTACTGGAAATATGCAGGGTTTTGCTGCTGCGCTCTTACAGTTGGACTTGAAAAGATAAATACAAACACACCATAAAGCATTGTGGACTTAAAAACTTAACGTGTACTTCAGTCATTTAAATTAGAGGATAATTCATACATGAAATTAAAATGATACATTTGAATTCTTGATTGATATCCCCATTTAAACTAGTCCTAAAAAAAGGCAATCACTGATGTATTTGTTAACAAATTTATGACAGCAAATAGCTAGTAAATAAGTGTGATTTCACAAGTTTAATTATTCTCATGCCTCAATGAGAGGGCAGACTGACTCTTAAAATTATGCACTATTTTTAACTTATTTGCAAAACCAGATAAATCAGTAACTCCCTACTTAAAGTAAATGAATCAACATTCCCGCAATCCCCTTAGGAGGTTGTGGCTTTGGGTTGGTGAATATTTTGAGAGTAGCACATTTTCCATGGAATGCTCTGGATTATCTCTGTATTTCAGTAAAGAGCCTAAAAATGGGTATAGAATCTTGCCCATAGAAATCCTCGTTAAAAAATTTTCAGATTCACGGAGCTCTTAGAAAGATAAAAAGACCTGATGCTTGCTACTGAACCTCATTACAGACCATTGACTTAAAAAAAGGGTACAGATTCTTTTTTTAATTTAATTTTATTATGTTATGTTAATCACCATACATTACATCATTAGTTTTTGATGTAGTGTTCCATGATTCATTGTTTGCGTCTAACACGTAGTGCTCCATTCAGTACATGCCCTCTTTAATACCCATCACGGGGCTATCACCACCAATCCCCCCACCCCCCTCCCCTCTAGAACCCTCAGTTTGTTTCTCAGAGTCCATAGTCTCTCATGGTTCGTCTCTCCCTCCGATTTCCCCCCTTCATTTTTCCCTTCCTACTATCTTCTTTTTTTTTTTTTTAACATATAATGTATTATTTGTTTCGGAGGTACAGGTCTATGATTCAACAGTCTTACACAATTCACAGCGCTCACCATAGCACATAACCTCCCCAATGTCTATCACCCAGCCACCCCTTCCCTCCCACCCCCCAACACTCCAGCAATCCTGTTTGTTTCCTGAGATTAAGAATTCCTCATATCAGTGAGATCATATGATACATGTCTTTCTCTGAGTGACTTACTTCGCTTAGCATAATACCCTCTGGTTCCATCCATGTCGTTGCAAATGGCAAGATTTGGGGGTTTTTTGATGGCTGCACAATATTCCATTGTATATATATATACCACATTTTCTTTATCCATTCCTCTGTTGATGGACATCTTGGCTCTTTCCATAGTTTGGCTATTGTGGACATTGCTGCTATAAACATTGGGGTGCACATACCCCTTTGGATCACTACATTTGTATCTTTGGGGTAAATACCCAGTAGTCCAATTGCTGGGTCGTAGGGTAGCTCTATTTTCAACTTTTTGAGGAACCTCCATACTGTTTTCCAGAGTGGCTGCACCAGCTTGCATTCCCACCAAGAGTGTAGGAGGTTTCCCTTTTCTCTGCATCCTCGCCAACATCTGTTGTTTCCTGACTTGTTAATTTTAGCCATTCTGACTGGTGTGAGGTGACATCTCATTGAGGTTTTGATTTGTATTTCCCTGATGCCGGGCGATGTTGAGCACTTTTTCATGTGTCTGTTGGCCATTTGGATGTCTTCTTTGGAAAAATGTCTGTTCATGTCTTCTGCCCATTTCTTGATTGGATTATTTGTTCTTTGGGTGTTGAATTTGATAAGTTCTTTATAAATTTTGGATACTAGCCCCTTATCTGATATGTCATTTGCAAATATCTTCTCCCATTCTGTTGGTTGTCTTTTGGTTTTGTTGACTGTTTCCTTTGCTGTGCAAAAGCTTTTTATCTTGATGAAGTCCCAATAGTTCATTTTTGCCCTTGCTTCCCTTGCCTTTGGCGATGTTTCTAGGAAGAAGTTGCTGCGGCTGAGGTTGAAGAGGTTGCTGCCTGTGTTTTCCTCTAGGATTTTGATGGACTCCTGTCTCACATTTAAGTCTTTCAAAAAATGGGTACAGATTCTTAAAAAAATATGTGATTGTATGGCATGTGACCTAGAGCCCGTCAAAAAGTTCCTCCCAATTTGTGAGTGATACCTACCACCAGAAATTAGAGCAAATACAAACCCAGAACCCCTCACCCTTTATCAAATAATGGAATTCTGAGAGGATCTATAACTGGAAATACAGGTGGGGCTGGTAGAGTCAAGAGACCTCTTTAGATATGTGAATAAAATTATTTCAGCCCCATAACATAGCAGGTAAGTTTAGCCTAATGTCTGAGCAGGATTCCCATGGTGTGAGGGGAAGACAGAGATTTTCAACCTCAGTACTTTCAACTTTAACCCCCTGGATCCAAAGTGCCATATCATCCACAGGCATCCACAGTGTAAGAACAGAAGCGTGAATGGAGATTTCTCAACTTCTGCAGCAAGGGTGGGGAAGCCATCAGTCAAGAATTTAGACATGGCCCTTCTGCTAACCTTCTCTGTCCTCACCCAGCCCTACCTAGGAATTTTGGGTTGAGAAATGTGTGGCTGAACATACTCAAAAGATGTTGGAAATTCTGGTTGGTAAAGAGCCCAGACTGTAATTGGCCTCTGTCTTCTCCAAATCAACAGTGTGCTAACAGGCATTTATGTTTCTGTTATAGCTACAGCTGACCAGTCAGCAGCTTCATTTGAAATGGAAATGTCTCAGACTGGCTTCAGTGCTCATTATTCACAGGTACATTGACCACTTGGTAGAAAATGAAGTATCTTTTTTTTTAAGGTTTCCACTCCTGAAAGCAATGCCCAGGCATCGGCATTATAAGTGCAACTAGCAGTTCATGGCTTGAGCAGTTATTCCAACCGTGATGATGTTCCTAATCCAAATAGGAAAATGACATTTCACAAACTTGCTAGGAAAATAATTTCTTCCACACAGTTCACTACACTGTACTAATAATTGTGAATCAAACATTTTGAGGTCTGCCTTATGTAATTATACATCTGGCTAAATGAAATACTTAACTTAAAAGGGTTTCTAATGATATGGAATGTATCTTTTTCTCAGTTTCAGTGTATTCAATCAAAGATCTTACTAGAATTCCATGTTCAAGACCTAGGATTCTTGAATTAACAGAATTAAACAGAAAGGCAAGATTGGGAAATGTATCATTTGTAGTTGAGGAAAGAAAATGCATCAGAGTCCATGCAAAGGAATATTAACATTGCAATGGGCAATTGCACTATCCAACTTAGGGCAAGTTACTTACTCTGCCAAGTTACTATCATGTTATTGTGAAAATTATATGAGTTAATATATGTAAAGCACTTTGACCGGAACCCATCACATTGTTAATGCTGTGTTCTTACTATTTTGTTAAATATCATTTGTTTTCTCTATTTGGATATAAGGACTGGGTCATGCTTGGAGCAGTAGGAGCCTATGATTGGAATGGAACAGTCGTCATGCAGAAGGCTAATCAAATCATAATCCCCCAAAACACGACCTTTAACGTTGAGTCTACCAAAAAGAATGAACCTCTTGCTTCTTACTTAGGTAAAGTTTGGATGTAATTGATAGAAAATTATTATGTTTTATTTTTGGTTTTGTTTTTATTTTTAGCATTATTTGCTTTTATTTATATAGGCTTACTTATAACCATGTAAGACAAATCACTTCCAAGAGTTAGACCTTTTATAGGACCCATGAAATTCCAAAGCAGCCTTAGTTTCTGAGCAGTAGTCAGAATAAAAGAACATGGAGGTCACGCTCTCTCAGAAGTGCAGGAATGATTTAGGCTGTTACGTGCACTTTTTGAGGTCTCCCTGTGTTTGGTATTCTCATTAAATTCAAGAAGAGCTTTGCACCTGGTGGACAGGAAATTACAATAAAAAAGAGAAACCTTGATTCAGCTAATATCCTGAAGATCAGACTCCCATTTTCTCTAAAATATCCTATATCATTGGTTTCTTTCTATGGGTCCGAATTTTGGAAAAGAAAATGTAAGTTTGTCTTGATATATAGCTTCTTCTTTAATAACTCTATTAAATAAGACAAATAGTGAGATGTAATATCATCTTATTTTTCAAAGACGTTTCTGGAATGAGGAGGTATATGTCAGGAATCACCTTATTCTAGATCTGTACCAAGCTGCCTAGGAGATACCAGGGAACTATTCTAGCACTAAATGATCTCAGTCAATAATTAGGAGGGCCTAGGATGAAAAAAAATACTCAGGGTATGGTTTCCCAACTCTTTACTCACTCAACAAATATTTGACCGGTACCTATTTTGCCCGAGGCATTGTTCTTGGTGCTGGGGGTGCAGTGGTAAAGAAAACAAATATCTTTCACTGTTCAATTTTACTATGTTAGCATTCCTCTCTGGGATCTTTCTGTCCTGGAGGCAAGTCTTTTTCTCTCTCTATTCCAGTTTATTTCTATTTTACAAGGAAGGTAGGAGGAGGTCTTTACTGGTAGATCCATACATCTCCTTATTCAAGGACACATCTTAAAACTGTAGAGGCAACAAGACTTAAGAAAAATGAAAGGCCTGAGGATTTAAGATAATTAAAAATATGGCAGTAAGCAGCAAATATAATGTGAGTCCTCAAGCCCCTTAACACATGTTGAACTGCATTCATGAAAGTCTAGTTTATTTCTCATAAAAATCCTATTACATTCTGCCCTGGTCAGACATTACACATAACAAAAGAAAATGCCAATCTAGGCTGTGCTGATTAAAAGATTATCTAAAGGATACTGATCTGGAAACAATTCCTTTCTCTCCTTCCCCACCCTCGACAAAATTTGAAGAAATTGATGGTTAGGAAACAAAATGTACACAGCATATCTTTTAAGTATTTGGAGGATTGTGCTAGAACATAAAGAGGTTGGGCTCAAAATTCATATACATTAAAAGAGATCTTAGAGAGCATATGGTAAACATCCAACTTTCCAAATTAAGTTATTAAGGAATAGAAAAATGATGTCACAGCTACCTATGACAGATCTGAACTAGAATCTAGGTCTCTTGATTCTATTCCAGTGTTCATTTCAAAATTAAAGACATTTACAAAATTAAAGATATGGCATGAAATCCACAAAGATGTGTGTGACATCTTAAGAAGTTCACACATTTTGGGGCACCTGGGTGGCTCAGTTGTTTAAGCATCTGACTCTTGGTATTAGCTCAGGTCATGATCTCACATTCCTGGGATTGAGCCCTGAGTTGGGCTCCATGCTTAGTGCAGAGTCTGCTTCAGATTCTCTCTCTCTCCCTCCCTTTCTCTCCCTCCTTCCCTTGCATGCACATGTGCACTCTCTCTCTAAAATAAATAAAATCTTTTAAAAAAAATAGCTCACACATTTTAATAACACTAGTTTTTTTATATTCTGAGTTATTATTATGTGATAAAATTCCTTAAAACCGAATAGTCTTAAGAATCCTAAATCTATTATTCCTAGAAAGTTTAGATTCAACGTTGCTTAAAGCAGGCTTAGAGAATTCAAGACTTAAGGATATCACTGTGAGCAAGAAAAAAACTAAGAGAACCTTCATTCGTAACCACAGTATTTATAACATATGATTTCCTTCTGCCCAGAAAAGGAAATTTGGGAGTATGTTGTCCACAATGTGCTTAGATGATTTTATATTTTAGAAATCATTTCATTAGCTTAATCACAAGTTAGCACATAAGATATTTTGCCAACATAAAGTTTAAGATATATAAGATTTCTTTTAAAATAGAAAAACACCCAGAAAGGGGACAGGGAAGAAAAATACCTTTATACCCACAAACATTATTCTAAATCTAAAATGGAACTTTCAAAATGTCTGCTTGTATGGGTTACAAATTAAGAAGAGTTTGAATGTGTTGGTCTGAAATCTGTGTGGATTGCAAGTTGTTAGACTGTGGAAAATCTCATGGAGGAAACAAAGTGAGAGGTAGATGCTCTATAAAAAAAAAAAAAATCTCATAGTAATCAATAATAACCAGATAAAAGTAGGAACAGAAACCGTTGAACCTCTCTCAGGGTATAGTCACTCACTCATCTTTCCACAACCCAGGAATTGCCTTAGGCCAATATGCACTTAGCAAGTGGTTTTGATGGTGAGAAAACAGTGGAAATCTCATTCCCTGCCTCCTCTACCCACGGTCTGCCGCTTTCTAATCATGCCAGACAAATTCAAGAAAAAAAGTAAAGATGTGAGGCAAATGCATGAAACCAAAGCAGAACATACCTGTTTCCCATTATCTCACCAGATCCTAGCACTTTTCCCAAGGATTGAATTATGAGAGCTGACAGGATCTATTTCTTGTAAATCCATGCAGCAGGCTATGGAATGAATTTTCCTTTCTCTTCGATTTTCTGCTTTTTTTCTCTTCAGAAAGCAACATTAAGCTTAGATGTTTATAATTATTTTCCTTTCAAGAAAATTAGACTTTACCTGGCTTTCTTTCTCTCTCCCTCCTTATTGTCTTTAAACACTTGAGCTTCAATCAGTAACGACTTAACCAGTAGAATACTGTCGTTGTGAAGACTTCAGTTAATAGATGTAGCTATCAAGAGCAAATTATCAAAATTAATTAACCAAATAACCACACAACTCCAAGCCTCAAACATAATTTTTTAACTTTTTTTTAAATGTTCTTTTATCAGTTGGCCTTCATAGCTCTGTAAGTTAAAAAAAAAAAAATCAAAGTGTACTAACACTCTTAGGCCAATCCCTTCTTAATATTTCTTAGTAGAGTGATATGAAATAAAACAGTCTTTGTTTTGCACATTCTTCTTTTTTATTTTATTTGTGTATAAACATGACCTTAAAGTTTTTATTTTTTAAGCAATATTGTGGTTAGTAACATAAGTACTTGTTTGGTAACATTACTTGTTCGAAAAAGAATAGTTTACAATTTATTATGCATAGTTTTTTTAGAAGCTCAAAGAAAGATGAAGAAATAAGAATGTGAGAAAAGTATTCATGAAGGAAAAATGCCTGAGGAATTGTGTTCCTTTAGCACATGTGAGATTAAACATGTTTTAGTACAAAAAAACCTCTGTTCCTTTACAGAAATGTTGTAAGAAAGTGAAACTATTACCTTATAGTAAAACACTTGGAAAATAAATTTTCCATATAATCTTTCTCTTAGTAAGAAATACTATTCTGTGGCATTTGGAAAAATAATCTGCCCTCTTCTCCTCTGCTGATGGGTAGATCTGGTTATTAGAATATTTCTTCCTTCTGTAGAGTTGAAATGTGCACATAGTAATTTTTATTCATTGATTTAGCTCTGTACTCTAACGACACAAAGAATAAATTTAATTCTTCACTCAAAAATTGAATTGTCTGCCTCAAAGACACACAAAAACTGAAAGCCCAATTAAAAAGAGGAATGTCAAAGCTCACTTTTTAAATTTAAATTCCAGTTAGTTAACACAGTGTAATATTAGTTTCAGGTGTACAATATTGTGATTCAGCACTTCCATGCAACACCTGGTGCTCATCACAAGTGCACTCCTTCATCCCCATCCCCTATTTCACCCATCCCCCCACCCATCTCCTTTTAATCAAACAAATGCAAATTAAAATCACAGCGAAGTATTATTGTTAGATTATGTTTAACATCTATTAGAACATTCACAAATTTAAATAATAGTAATGATACCCAATGTTTGTGAGAGTTTGATAAATCTAGTTTGTGCTTTGGCTGTTCATGGAATAAATTAGTAAAAATGTTCTGGAAACAATTTGCCAGACACTGAAAGAATTGAAAATTCGATCCAGTAATCTATTCCTTAAAATTTGTCACCAAAAACCCCAAAGAAGAAAAAAATTTAAAGGTTCAAGGATGTCTTTGCAGCCTTAAGTATAATATCAAAAAATTAAAAACCACCTAAAAATTCTACCATTCTAGTGGGAATGATCCTGTGGTAGAAATGTAATCCCTTTATGCCTTAACTCAGAGAAATAAACATCAACTACTTAAAATTACTACTTAAAAATCTACAGCAGCGAGGGCACCTGGGTGGCTCAGTCGGTTAAGCATCTGACTCTTGATTTCAGCTCAGATCATGATCTCAGGGTCCTGAGATTGAGCCCTGCGTGGGGCTCCGTGATGGCCATGGCGCCTGCTTAAGATTCTCTCCCTCTACCTCTGCTCCTCCCCCCACCTCCTATGCACACACGCACCCTCTCTCTCTAAAAAACAAATAAATAAACATAAATAAAAATCTACAGCAGCGACACAGAAAAGGCTTACATTTACTATGATTCCAGCTGTATAAAATTATTAATTTTATAAAATAAATAATAATAAATAAAATAATAAAATAAAAGTAATAATTATTAAAATTCTTAGGTTCTATAAAATATGTCCAGATGAAGTACAATTGATTTATTACAAAGTCGTGAATTGGGATTATGAGGGATTTTCTGTCATCATTGTTATATCATTTGTGCCTTTAAACAATGAAAAACCGAGGTGGGGGTAGACAAAGCAATCACAGTAATCAGAGAGCATGCTAAAAGTTTCTACAGAGACAAACTTCCCTGCATTAAATAATATTTTCAAAAAAAGAGAAATCTATATAAACATATAAAAATGATTCTCCCAACCATTTAAAATGGATCTTAATTTATTCTGTGCAGACTTTAAGGGGTCAGATAGTATATTTGACATCTGGCGTTGCTCTTTTGTTAGGTTACACAGTGAATTCCGCCACTGTTTCTGGAGATGTGCTGTACATTGCTGGACAGCCACGGTACAATCATACGGGCCAAGTTGTCATCTACAGGATGGAAGATGGAGACATCAAGATTCTCCAGACACTCAGTGGAGAACAGGTAAGCTTAAAAATTATTGTTTTAATTTAATCCATGTATACTCTATGTAAATTTAAATTAACCATCAATTGTCCTAAACTCTAAAAAGAAAAAGTACTGGGGCACGTGGGTGGCTCAGTCAGTTGAGCGTCTGCCTTTGGCTCAGGTCATGATCCCAGGGTCCTGGGATCAAGCCCCACATCGAGCCCCACATTGGGCTCCCTGCTCAGCAAGGAACCTGCTTCTCCCTCTCCCTATGCCCTCCCCCTACTTGTGCTCTCTCTCTGTCAAATGAATAAATAAAATCTTTAAAAAATAATAATAGAAAAATAAAAAGAAAAAGTACTGTCATAGTCAACATCAACCTTAAACAAGGTTCCATGTTAGCTTCCTTGTAGAGATGTAAAATGCCTGCATCTTTGGCCTCAGGAATATTTCAGTTGCATGGAAATGGAGGTAAGATGGATAGATGATGATGTAGATACACAGAACAAATATATACATATAAGAAAAAAATTCTAAAACATTAAGCCTGAAAATGCCAATGGCACAGACAGTAAATGCAGAAGATGGAAAGATTGTTTTAAGCTAGGATTGGTGCCAAAGATCTTACTACGGAATAAGATTTGTGCTAGTTTAGAAGGAAAGATAGACCATAGATAGGTAGAAAGAGCAGAAGAGCCAGTTAAAAAGATAACGCGGACCCCAACTGTGTGGCTTTTGAATGGCAAACTAAAGAATTTGGATTTTCTCCTGGAAGTATTGGGAAGTTATGTAAAATCAAAAAATTCTCATTAGATGATATTGAATATTAAAAGTAGTTTAAGAAATTATACATGCAATATGCAAACATAAATATAGGTAAATATTTTTTAACCAAAACATCTGTGTTATTGGTTAGTATTGCATTGCAATCATTTGGGCTTCACTAAATATCCCAAGTCACCAGACTGCCCCTCGACCTTCCTCTCATCACCAACTACTCCACAAGGCTAGGCAGCATCAGCCTTCCTCCCCTGCAGGTGTACTCACAGATGCCCAGCACAGCAGAACAGCTTAGGTCAGAGGAGACAGACACATCAGGCAAGGACAGAGCTGCCCTCTCTTTAACACCCCACAGGAGCCAATATCTTTTAGAATGACACCATAAACATAGCTTTCAGGGCTCTAGCTAAGGGCGTGCAGTTGTCAGAGTCATCTTGGGAAGCCCAAACTATGTTAGCTCCATCAGGTATTTATAGATCCCCACAGCCTAAATGCAATGTCCCAACCAGAGATTATTTTGACCAATCTCAATATTGCTTAGTAGTATAACTGAACTCCTTTCCCCCACAGATGTCCAGGGGAACAGAGTTAGAGTGAACCAAAATTAAGAGTCTCATGTATAAAGATTCTCATATATATAAAATAATAAAACCTGGTGAAAGGGTTTTATTAGCCCTTTGCCCACATTTGTAATCAGAAAATGCTTCAACAATCTAAAAACAGGCTAAGGTGAAGAGAGCCTAAAATGATGTATCACCAATAAAAATGGAAAAGGAAGGAATGTAGTAGACATAAATAAGGAGGAACTGACAGGATTGTAAAACGAAGCATTTTCTATGACATCTTAGGTCTGATATCACTCTATTAATTGTCTATAAGACAGGAAGTGAAAATTTTGTGAAAAATTACTGATGAAAGTTACAAATGATTTAAATTATGAATGATTTAAGTTTCAAGCCTGGGAATCTGAGAGAAAGGTAGCACCATTATTAGAATGTCAGCAACTCAAGCAGTGTAGATTTTTTTTTAAATGGTATTTGGTTTTACATATTTCCTGTAACAGTGAGTACAAATTCAAGTGGTTGTGGGTGTCAGGAAGGTAAAGTAAATAAATAAAGCTACTACACAGAAGACAGCAGGAAATGGTGGAAACCATGGACTGGACAGCTCATGAGCCTTCTAAACATTAAGCTCCTACTCAGCTCCAGATGGCTATTGTCATGGGGGAATGAAGACCCGAGGTTACTAGATCTTACAGCATTTTATTTATGTTTGTAATTAATTCAACTTAAAAAAAAACAAAAAACCTTTTCAACCCTTCATAACCTATGAGGAAAGGACATTTGAAAACCAATGTCTAGCAGTTGTCTGAGTGTCTAGCAATGTCTAGGAATGCAGAACTGGAGCCTTGAGCGGAAGATAGAATGAAATTTGCAATTTTCAGTAATAGAAATGTTTGGAAGGACTGGCCACCTAGGAGAAGAGAATGGTGGAAAAATGCAGGTCTTAGCTTAGGGGAGGCCAAAATCTATGGCATGGGAGGAGGAAAAGGAACCAGCAAAGATGAAAACAAAGGGTGGCCTGTGATATCGTGGCAGAATCAAGAGAGCAAAATTAAAATCATGGAAGCCAAGACAGGAAGTTTCAATAAGACAGCTATCAAGAGCATCAAATATTAAACACAGGTCAATATTTGGGAAGGTTATTGCATTTAGATAATGAAGTGTAAGTCTCCTGCATTTCCCTAAAATACATCCATATCTTTAAAAGAACAAACATTGCTGCAAGGGGATGGTCCCCCTGCAATCCTTTTATATTTTTCTATCTTCCGCAAGTGCTAGGACAAGACTTACCCATTTTGTTGAGTAAACAATCTTCTTTTTTTAAGATTTTATTTATTTATTTATTTATTTGAGAGAAAGAGAGAGCATGAGTGGGGAAGGGGAGAGGGAGAGAGAGAAGCAGGCTCCCCACTGTGCAGGGAGCCCAACGCGGGGTTCCATCCCAGGACCCTGAGATCATGACCTGAGCTGAAGGCAGACACTTAACCCACCAAGCCACCCAGGAGCCCCAGTCTTCTTTTTTTTTTTTTAATTTAATTTCAATTAGCCAATTTATAGTACATCATTAGTTTCAGATGCAGTGTTCAATAATTTATCAGATGCATGAGCGAACAATCTTCTAAGTCTACAAGGTGAAATTCCCTGCACTGGTATTCCAAGACATTCAGTTCTTCCTATTGTATTTTATTTCATATTTTTATATTACTGTGTATAAACATATATTGAAGCTATCCCAGAATGCCTTTTATTGTTTAATCTCATTTTATTTCCTTAAAGAAAATCATGGTGGCATTACTTACATTTTCTGCTTTTTGGAGAAGAAAGAGACATTAGGATGAAATCTAAAGGAAGCCGTTTCTCTTACTCTCAGGCTGCAAAATCTATGACAGGGGCTCATCCTCAAGGGTGGGTCTGCCTATTTATTAGCCCCCGACAAGAGCCAGTAAAGAGCTCTCAGGTAGAATCCATTTCTATACTTTATTTCTATTTCCGTATCTATTTGAATCTCAAATACTCTTCTAGATGAGGATAAGTAAAAGAAATTCAGGCTTTTAGCTATCTTGAGAATTTTTGATATTCATCAGACTGTTTTGTTTTGTTTGTACCTTAGATTGGTTCCTACTTTGGCAGTGTTTTAACAACAATTGACATTGATAAAGATTCTAATACCGACATTCTTCTGGTTGGGGCTCCCATGTACATGGGAACAGAGAAAGAGGAACAAGGGAAAGTATATGTGTATGCTCTGAATCAGGTAATGCTACCTCTGAGTTTGGCAGAATTTCAGGAATCTCTCTTCCTTTCTTTCAATTTCAAATAAGTAATGCAGTTCCAATTTTGTACTCACTTTAGAAAAAGGAGCGAAGAATCTTTCAGGGCCTCTTTACCCCCACCAACTCCTCAGTTTCTAAATGAACATTTTAGAATTCTAATAAGGTAGTTCAAACCATTAGATGTTTTCTGCTCGGAAATGTGAACTATTCTTTTTTAGCAGAAAATATAGAATAAAGATAAATATAAATCTTATTAAACTGCTAAATAAACTCACAGGGCAGCCATTCATGGCTCTGGCCTGGAGGTGTTGGAAACATTAGCAGTTAAAACTGCAATTGCTGTTAAAACAGTTAAAGCTAGAGAAGCAGAGAGACTGTGGAGTAGTGAATTTTAAGGCAGTGACCGGTTTCAGCAAACTACTATGGTCTTTGGAATACCTCACTGGGCTGGACTGAGATTTTGTTTGCCACTCCTGACTTTAGACATCATTTGTTAGGTGAAATAATTCTCGATTTCTTCATCAGAAGAGTGTTTTGTTTTGTTTTGTTTTGTTTTGCTGTTTACAGAAAAGTCCAGTATTCATCCATTTAGCTTTTTAAATTCTTAGAGTCTCTCCAATTAATTTTTTAATTCATAAATTGTATATCTTTCTTCCTATCATTTTGTTTGCTCCCTCCATCAATTTTTTTTTTTTTTTTTGGTCCTGGGCTGTTTTTCCCTTTTTTCCTAGAACGTGTGTTCCTGTCCATCATTACTAGTACTTGCTTTACTGAGTTTTTCAGGGGTTTTTGTCTTGTTTTGTTTTGTTTTGCTTTAGATAGCTTTGGGGAAAGTTTGCTTTTTGAACAGAGTAATTTCCTCTTTGCCCTACAGAGGAGACTCTACAGAGACTTTTCAAAGCAGCAAATTTTGGATGAAGGAAGGATAAAGGCCTGAATTGAGGATTTAAAAATTCAGTTCTTTGGCTTTAAAAACACTCTGTGAGTTATATACTCACTATGTTGCATTAAAAAGAGAATCCATTAAAATCCTCAATATGCCTTCTTCCCTACACTTCTACAATCTGTTCTTTAAAATCTTTACGTGGCTCTCAGATAAGCACCCTTTTTTTTTTAATGTTTTATTTATTTATTCATGAGAGTGAGAGAGAGAGAGAGAGAGAGAGAGAGGCAGAGGGAGAAGCCGGCTTCCCGCCTAGCAGGGAACCCCATGCGGAACTCGATCCAGATAAGCACCCTTTTTAAGAAATTTTACAAACTTTACCGTTGATGTACAAATGGTTCTTCACAGCGCTGATTTAGCATGTACTTAAAAACTTCACTATGCTGTAGTGATGATAGAAATCCATAAGTATCCTGTTTATCGTTCTTCCAGACAAGGTTTGAATATCAAATGAGCCTGGAGCCCATTAAGCAGACTTGCTGCTCATCTCTGAAGCACAATTCATGCACAAAAGAAAACAAAAATGAGCCATGCGGGGCTCGTTTTGGAACAGCTATCGCTGCTGTGAGAGACCTCAATCTTGATGGATTTGATGACATTGTGATAGGAGCTCCCCTGGAAGATGATCATGGGGGAGCCGTGTATATTTATCATGGGAGTGGCAAGACTATAAGGAAAGAGTACGCACAAGTAAGAAGTTAAACGTACACATTCCACCCTTAAACGATAAGTGGGTTCAATGCTAGGCTTGCTTCTTGTCTTGCTTCATGAGTTACTTCATTTTTTTTTTTTTCTTCTGACTCTATTGGGAAACTAGATTTACTTCTCTTTTCTTTACAGAAGCATTATTTTGTATTTTATCCGTTTATCTAGATTTTTTTTTGTTTTTTTTTTTTCTGTTATTTGTCATGTCTCCATGATCTGAGCTCTCAGAATAGTAAAACACAAACCAAAAAAAAAAAAAAAAGTGAACATTTTTTAACGATGCGATTTAACAGTTGCAGTGTGCCTGATCCTAAACAGAGGATACCACTTTCTGAGTAAGAGAACAATAATGATATAATTTAGCCAATAAAGATGAGATTATTGTTTTTATATTCAATATCTGTGTTGTTATAATGAAATTGCATTACATTTATATTTATGACTTAAATTGGTATATTTTTGTCAAATGAATTTGGGTTCCTGAAGGTTTACAATTTCCTCACAAGTAATCCCTCCTGGAAAAAAATATGAATAATTAAGCTTAACCTGCAGGGGATTTCTGTTGTTCTTGTTTTAAATTTATTGTCAGTTAATGGTTCTAATCCATAAATGTAATTTTTTCTACATAAGAAAAATATCAATTTGCAGAAGTATTTAATGCACTATAAAAGTAGGAGAGTTTAAAGGACTTCTTCTAATGTAATTGTCTGTTTTAAGTAACCATAAGTAGTTAGGCATTGAACTAATATAACATGAAAAGAAAATCAGAACATCAATTATTTCTTTTTATAGTTGTTCTTTTTGTACTATAGTCAAAAGAATTCTCAAAATCTATTCATGTGAAGTTGTGCTTAATTTTTCGTAAAGTGATAATGACATTAGTGAAACAATAAAGTAAAGGGCATATTTCAGTAACAACACTTCCATCCACTTAGTAAATTATTTGTTTTCAAATAATTCAAAATTCTTCATGGTATTACTTAACTGAAAACAGGCAGTATTAACCATGGGAGCATGATGGAATAAGGAGCTGCAGGAAGGCATTTCTTTCTTGTGTTCTACCACTTTATTCCTTCACTATTAATCCTGAAAACTTAGTGAAATGACATTTGCAGTAGGAAAAAAAGAGGATATTTAAATCATTAATAATAGGATAGATTGTCATAAGAAATCTATTTTGTAAAATGGTGGTAACTCAAGATGCAGCTTTAAATAACAAGAAAAAAGAATAGTAGAGTTGGGTTTGCTTAATTATTGGCAAAATGCTTTCCCAGGGATAGGTGAGGATGTGCTCACTTGTTTCCATGGTAACCAGAGGTGCTGTTTGTGTATGTGATAATCCAGAATCAAACTGAATGAACTCCTCCAGAACCAATGAGGCAGATGTCTCTGGTTTGTTTGATGAAAAAATAAGGAAATACTTCCCAATGAACCACAAACATTTCAGCATGGAAAGTGTTTCCATTTGGTTTGCCTTATTTGCCTTCTTAATTTATGGTTTTTAAGAAGACCTCAAGTTTAGGGAGGGTCTGTCAGTCCTGTCTCCTTGCCATCAGGTTCTATTAAAATGTTATCAGCTTGAACCAAAGCTAAATCAGGAAGTATGAATATTAAACACATTATGTGTGGGTATGTGCACAAATCAGTCCTCGAGAACTCCACATTCATTTGTACCTATTGAGTTTATGGTGCCCTTGACTTTTAGCAAAGAAAATCATACACTGGAAAATGTATTTGATGGAATGTGTTATTTATATCCATCCCCCAAATTTCGTGAACCCCAAACTGACCCCTAGGACAAACTTCTACTTCCTCTCTTGCTTGTATGATGTGTTTTCAAGGTTCCAGTATCTTTAAATATCTCTGTGGTATGGGATTGAGTGGGAACTAGAAAGGAGAGCCAATTACTCACAATGTTTTCCTTGAGCATTAGACAAGATGACGTTATAAAATTTTTTTCCCTCTCTCTGGTGTCAGTAACCCTGGATTATTTTGTCTGTGCTATAAAAAGAATAACCTTTGGTAACATCTGAGTAATTCAACTTGTCTCCGCATGAGGGGCTTCTTAGGCAGGATTCCAAAAGATCTGCAAGTTTTATTTTTTGTTAACCAATCCAAGTTCTCGGATTTATTTAAAACTGCTTTTGAAGAGACACTCTGGCATAAAAACTCTCTGTTGGTACTTTCACAGCGTATTCCATCAGGTGGAGATGGCAAGACACTAAAATTTTTTGGCCAGTCTATCCATGGAGAAATGGATTTAAATGGTGATGGTCTGACTGATGTGACTATTGGGGGCCTTGGTGGTGCTGCCCTCTTCTGGTATGTATTTTAATAACATCCAATTCATCTGGTGATACTGCACAAATAGTTCCAGAGCTCAGAGTATGATTGGAGCTCCTGTCATACCAAATATCTGTTTTCTTTTGTACCCCATTATTTAGATAAAAGCTATTTAGTTAAAGAAGCTGGGGGAGTCAATAAATCTTAAAAATAGAGAAACCATATTAAAGGAACAAGTAGAACCAATTCTTAATTTGGGGTATTTATTATGTGCTTGCCACTAAGGTAGGTATTCTGTTTTAGGGGGCAGCATAGGGAAGAAGAGGGCCTCGTAAAGAATTATATAAACAAGAAAATATGCTTAATTTTGAGTTGTTCACAAACTTTTCGGGGTAATTGACTCTTCATTCATTACCTAATATGTATAATTAGACAATTGTGCATCATGGTCTGTGTTTATATTATATTTCTATTACATATATTTTATATTTATATATTATATTTATACCATACCATACCTAGATGGTAACTGCACATATTGTGGTGAGCATAGCATAATGAATACAATTATTGAATCACTGTTTTACACACCTGAAACTAATATAATATTATATGTCAACTATACTGCAACTTAAAAATTTGAAGAAAAAATTTAAAAATTAAAAATAGAGATAATGTCTAAGAACTTAAGGTCAAATAAAAATTGTACACTAAACTGTACACGGATAATAACCATTATGTTAAAAAATGTTTTAACTGTACAGTAGGGGGAAAAGAAATTGTAAGGTGGTGCCTAGGAAAGGAGAATGCTGGGTAGCAAGTAGCTGTGACTTTGGGAGGGCTCACCCAGAAGCAGGACTCCAAACCAGAAGTCACCAGTATCAGCAACAAAGGGTACATTTAGTCTCTGTTTAAATGGTTAATCCTGGATTAAATTATTTTGATAACCTTAACTCAAAAAATATTTAGTGTATTCACTCTCATTAAAAATACATACATTATAAGGGCAATTTTTACTCTCCAGTTTTGTTTCAAAGGTTTCTTACAAAGCTCTGAAGACTTACTTTTATGGCCTCTTTTACTCCCAGTCAGTGCTTTATCATTGATGGGCCAAAATGACAGAGTTGGACCCCTATCATTGCCCAGACAAACAGACTGGGACAGGAAGACCAAGATTTACAATGCTGAAGGAGGGATTTAGAGTGGATATAGGTGGCAGGCAATAAACAGAAGTCCATCCCAATCAGGGACTTCCAGGAGCAGATATTGAATGCCCCATCATGTGGAATAAATTGTGCTATAACCCTTTTAAAGACCTTGTTGGGGCAGATGGGTGTGCGGTGGGAAGTGGTCAAGGCAGCCTCATTCCTGAAGGATCCAAACTACTAAGCAGGGAACTAGACATACTTGTTCATTGCTGGTGAAAGAGTAAACTGGTTAAAATACATTAGAAGGTATTTGCCAATAACTGTTAAAAAGCCTTAAAATATTCATATTTTTTAACAAGGAATTTGCTTCCTAAAAATTTTTAAAGATTTAATCTACATCTAAGATATATAATCTTTAGAGTGATCACAGCACTGGGCTAGTCACTATTTTTAAAAAAAAACAAATTAAGGGGCGCCTGGGTGGCTCAGTCGTTAAGCGTCTGCCTTCGGCTCAGGTCATGATTCCAGGTCCTGGGATCGAGCCCCGCATCGGGCTCCCTGCTCAGCGGGAAGCCTGCTTCTCCCTCTCCCACTCCCCCTGCTGTATTCCCCTCTCTCGCTGTGTCTCTTTTTGTCAAATAAATAAATAAAATCTTTAAAAAAAAAAAACAAATTAAGACAAATGTCCAATAAGAAAGGACTGAGTAAACAGATTACAATACATACATATGTTGGAATAGTATATTGTCATTAAAAATAATGTTCCCAGAAAAATACAAATATTAGAAATCTGTTCATTATATTATGATGTTTTAAAAGTATGTATGGATGTATATGCATGTGTGTATATGTCTCTCTCTACATATATACACACACACATATCTATATGTATAGATATATATTCTTCAAAGAAAAAGAAGCATATCCAATATTAATGGTGATTATTGCTGAGTGGTAGAATTACAAGTGATTTCTGTGTTCTTTGTTTCCTTTTTTATGTTTTCATGTTTTCTATGGGTAAGATGTTTTAAAAGAAAAATACAGTTTTTTAATGCAAAAGCAAATCAAAGACCTATGTATTCACAAGGTAACTAGCTATAGTACTTGTACTTGTCTGTACAAGTATTATAGTGCACACAAGTTGTCCATGGACCTTTGGACTCTTTCCAGATTGGGAACAAATTCAAAGATTCCCAAAATCTGGTTTTGGTTCTGAGGTTGCACCTGAGCACTTGATTCCATCTTCCTTCCATCACAGGCAAAACAGATTTTTGTCTTGTGAACTGTAAGGAATGAAAAATAATCTTCCTTCTAGCCTTCTGAGTTCTTGGCTGGTACCCTTGTAATAAAAGATTAACAAGAGAAAAACAAATAGAAATTTATTAACATGTATACCCCATGTATACATGGGAGATACCCAGAGAAAAATGAGTAATTCTTTGAGGTGGCTTAGAATTCAGACTGAAATACCATCTTAATAGAGAAAAGGAAGAAGGTATATAGGCCTCTATAAGGAGAGTAAATACTTTTTAAGGAAGTTAAATGGACCTAGGAAAGACCAGATGGGTGATATGATAGTTTGTGACAAAGCTCATCTCCTGTGGTGTCTCCTGTCCTATGATAGGAGCCAATCCTTCCTGGTCGATGAACTCCAGTGAAGTTCCTTTCGGAGTGTCTTTGGGTACAAGGAAAGTTCGCAGAAGCCTCTTCCTGCATTTGCTGTTTGTCAAGTGCCTACAGCTCAAAATAATCAATATACCAAAGTGATATGTTTTGGAATGACATGGCCTGAACTCCTGTAGTCACATTTTGAGGTAGTATATTCCGCTACCACTCAGAACCAAAGCCTAAGATAGTCCCAAAACAACCTGGGTGTCCTCAGAACATCACATACCATCTTTTCTGTATCAAAAATTCACCAAAGAGGGACGCCTGGGTGGCTCAGTAGGTTAAGCACCCGACTTTTGGTTTCGGCTCAGGTCATGGCCTCAGGATCCTGGGATCAAGCTCAGCGCAGAGTAGCCTTGAGGCTCTCCCTCTCTCCCTATCCCCTGCTCACACATGCTCTCTCTCTCTCCCTCAAGTAAATAAATAGGGGCGCCTGGGTGGCTCAGTAGGTTAAGCATCTGCCTTTGGCTCAGGTCATGATCTCAGGGTCCTGGGATCAAGCCCCGAGGCGGGCTCCCTGCTCAGTGGGGAATCTGCTTCTCCCTCTCCCTCTGCCTCTCCCCTCTGCTCATGCACAAGCTCTCTTGCTCTCTCTCTCTCTATCTCTTAGATAAATAAAATCTTTAAAAATAATAAAAAATAAAATAAATATTTTTTAAAAATCACCAAAGAAATGGAATCCTGAGAGCCCAACTATACACAAAAAAGTATCCCCATCAGTGCATTCATATTGCATTCCCATAATGATGGCATTCATTAAATGTGAAAATGTGTGAATAATCATCATTGTTTATGTTTGTAGGTCCCGAGATGTGGCTGTTGTTAAAGTGACCATGAATTTTGAACCCAATAAAGTGAATATCCAAAAGAAAAACTGCCATGTGGAAGGAAAGGAAACGGTATGCATAAATGCCACAGTGTGTTTTGATGTGAAATTAAAGTCCAAAGAAGAGACAATTTTTGTAGCTGGTAAGTGTCAAATGTATACCAAGTACTTTGGGGCAGGAGGACAATACATTGGGTCCTGCATGATGAAATCCAGTAAGATATTGTATTTTACCCCATGAGAGGGATCTGCTTATCACATTTGCCCCTGTGAATATGTTGAACCTTGAAAAAAAAAATCTACTGAAGAAAGACTATGTTATAGAACCCAGTAAAATCTGGAGCAGAAACTATATGCTTATGTGCAATGGTCTCCACAGTCCATAGTTTCCCTCTGGCTCTCCCATGTACCACAACCAGGTGCTAAAAACAACAATAATAATACCATGTCAGAAGTAGAGTTTGGAGATTGGGCCAAGGAGCCCAGGTTTCCTTCTTGTGGGTTTTCACAAACCCTCTCTTCCTTCTCCTGCCCTCTCTTTGGTAAGACTGGTATTACAAAGCACTTGAATACTTTGCCACCCCCACTTCCTGAGATCTCTTTGCTCCACTTAGAAGGTGACCCTGGTTTTTGAGAATCAGACATGTTCCATGTGTGTGTTCTCAGGCACAGTCTAGGTATGTCCTCCTCCCTACATGTACACTTCCTAAGGTGGCTTTTTAATGATATTGAAATATGTTGGAGTCAAAATTGTGGAGGCCATAGGCTGCAAAAGAGTAGTTTACTCTATAAACCAAATGTAAGTAGAATATGAAAAATCGTTAATCCTTAAAGTCTATTTTTCATAATTATACTCTGCAATAGCCCTCTGACTAGAAGATAAATTAGGTAAAACTGTAAAATATGATTTACGTTTTCATATACAACATTATTTGAGTCTCATTTAATTTTTATAGAGTAACTAAGCAATCAAATAAGTAGGATTGTTGCCTTTTTAGAAAGCATAAGTTTAACTTGTTTTTTATTTTGGTATGACTATTTTATTAAACTTATTTATTAAGCTTCTTTTATTATGTTCTTTGAACATTCTGAAGTGACTTTTTCATAAAATAGATAAGAATTCATTAGTGTATATATTTTTTATCTATTGAAATAAAATCAGGGGCGCCTGGGTGGCTCAGTCGTTAAGCATCTGCCTTTGGCTCAGGTCATGATCCCGGGGTCCTGGGATTGAGCCCCGCATGGGGCTCCTTGCTCGGCGGGGAGTCTGCTTCTCCCTCTCCCACTCCCCCTGCTGTGTTCCCTCTCTCGCTGTGTCTCTTTCTGTCAAATAGATGGATAAAATCTTTAAAAAAATAATAATAATAAAATCAATATTCTAAACAGGGCTTCAACATTGCTAAACTAAAAAAAAATAATTTAAGTGAAAACCCAATAAACACATGCTTGATCAGAAAATTAGTTTATATGTTGGTGTACATGTGTATGAGTGTGTGGGTGTGCATATGTACATATACGTTATAAAATAAGTGTGATTAAACATCAAAGGCATAGTAAACTCAGAGAGTGGTTCTGCAGAGTTCTTGAAAGTTATCTTCATGACTGGGACCACCATTGTACTACAGTAGTGTGGATAAGCTGAGTAATAGAAATTTTTTGTTGACTGATTGTTCAAGAGTTTTCTATAATGTTAATTTAATGAACTAGACCATATAAAAATTACCCCAAGAAAATATTTCTGTCATTTTGTTTCCAGATATGCAATACCGTCTCACACTAGATTCACTAAGACAGATATCACGAAGTTTTTTCTCTGGAACTCAAGAAAGAAGGATTCAAAGAAACATCACAGTTGAAGAATCAGAATGCACTAAGCTTTCCTTCTACATGTTGGCAAGTAAATCATATGTTATAACTGCTTTATTCCAAATCAAGAATAAAGCATAGATGTCTTATTTCAAGTCAATCTTATGGATTTCATTTCAAAGTGCACATGATGAAGTAAACTTCATTTTATTTGGTCACTTTTATCAGAAAATCACAGGTCTGATTTTCAGATTTCCAAGTGCATTTCATAAAACTATCTTTCCTCTTCCCTGTGTGTGTTATCAGTCATCCTTATATTATGGAATAGTAGAAGGCACAGTGCACTAGTTGATAAGAAACCTTCTGCCTTCATTCATTCATTCACTCTTTTTTATATATTCATTCATTTATTCTTTCAAACTGAAATCATCATTTAACTTTTGTGGGCCTCATCTGTCACATGTGGATAAGTGATTACATGCCCTGAGGAGAAATGTTGGGCCATAGGTTTTCTGGGGTCCCTTCTTGTCCACAGAACTATGTATTTCACTCTTTGACTTTAAATTAAAGGGAAAAAATCTGGCATTTTCTATTATCCATAGGCTTTGTGCTACCTAAGTTTCTTTCTGTTACAGTAATAAGGGAGCCTTGGAAAGCAAATTATTAATCTCCGTAGATGGCTAGGAAGCCAATTTGAACCATTTAAAATGCATTTTATTTAGTCACTATGTAAATGTGAAATGTTCCCAATAAGGGCAGGAGTTTCTTAACATTTTCTTATAACGTACATGATACTTAAAGAAAAAAAAAGAGGGAAGAATGGATGTAATGAGAAAACACTGATTTTAGTGACTGAGACAGACTTGGGACTTATACATGATCCTGGAATTTTAAAAGAAAACAGGCCAAATTCCCCCCACCTCTGATTTATTTCTGTATTCTTGATGTATTCATACTCTATATTTTTAAAATATTATAGTCAGGGTAAGAAAGTGACAGAAAACATGCCTGTTGGTGTACTGTATTTTTTTTCAGTGATTTTCAAGTCAATATTCCCCATAGAATATATATCAAAATTAACTTATCTGTCAACACTAAGATCAATCTATAATCAGAAAAAAAAAAAACTGGAGTTACCCCCTATTTACTGAATCAGAACTGAACATTTAGGAGTTAGAACTTGTATAAATTTGAAAGGGTGTGAAATCAGATGTGCCCCTGCCTTCAACCTGCTAGAAATCACTGTAGTGTATATTTGTCCAAATTGTAGAATCTAGCTATGTGTAGGCACTTGGTATTAAAAGGAACGGACTAGTTTCAAAATTTCTAAAATTCTTTTGGGTTTTAATAGACACATTAACATTTGTTCTGGAGTCAGCCAGGATGGAATTTGTCTCAAAGCTTCTCTACATTCCAAGTGATTTTGACCAAGTTGTTTAGTCTCTTAGAGGCCCAGTTTTTCATTTGTAAAATAATGACTATAATAGTTACTCATCTTGGAGGACTGTTGAAATACTTCTCAATAAAGTGTGTAAAGCTCATAATTCCGGACATGCCATAAATGATGGGTGTTACTCATGATAGTATAAAACGATATTGATTGCATTCCTATTACTTACATATCGTTTTACATTATAAAATTCTTGCAACTTGAGACATATGTTATACTAATGAAATTCAACTCAATTTAAAGAAAGTTTGCTCATTTGAAGTTGGGAGACTTTCTTAGAAGTATTACATGGCAGTTTTTAGCTCAAATGGCAGTTTTTAGCTCAAGATCTCAAGAGAAAAGATATTCTTATACAAGCAGCCCAGAGTAGTATATCTTCACATGGCAAGTATGGCACATCCTATTACTCCAGCAGGGCCCCCGAGAAGCTGGCGGTGAATCAACTTGGTCATATTCTGAAGCCTCTGCATTCAGCATTGTCCCTTATCAAGGTAGAAGGCAGTCTCTCTCCAATGAAGCAAAAGCCTGATGAGATCATGTCAGATCAGGTGCACAAGAATGTTCCAGCTAGCATGACCCACAGGGGCAGAAGAAGGAAGCCATAAGAAGGCCAGAACATTCAGCAAATATGATACCAATGATAAAATATGTTATGCTTCAACCTGTAGGACAAGCATGACTTTCGGGACTCTGTAAGGATAACTTTGGATTTTAATCTTACCGATCCAGAAAATGGGCCTGTTCTTGATGATTCCCTACCAAGTTCAGTACATGAATATGTAAGTCATATTTTTTTAAAATTCAGAATGCCTATATGTGAACATATTGGGGGGGAAAAAACTGAAACACATAGACACACATACACAACCCTACATCAATTTTTTAAAAAAAGAATGAGACTCTTCTAGACTTTTCTCAACTCTTCTATTTCCTATTGTTGGAGGGAACTTACAAACAGCACCTCTTTTAATCTCTGCTAAATTTAGGACCAGTTGAAAGAACGACATGGTTTACCCTCCTGGAACTCCCTTTATTACTAATGAACACTGGGTTGCATACATGGCTTAGGCATATTGGGTGTCCTCCTACTGAACAAGGTTTAGACCACAAATAACCAAGTACGTCATCAGAGTGCTCATTAATCTCAGGCCTCTTTCAAGGGGGCCCACCTCATAAAACTTGCAGAATGGAAATATAGAGCAAGAATATATGCTTCCCATGGGCACACCACTGCCCCAAGAGCAGAAGAGGTGGAAAGGGACTGAGCTGTGTTCACCCTGCTCCTGCTTCCAAATTCACAAAGTCCAATGTCTCACACCTGAGAAAGAGTGAGTGAGCAAGAAGAAAGATGGGGTGGCACCAATGGAGGAAACATTAGGGATGGGGAAATAGTTTTCCCCATACCCATATCTTTCACTTTCACTTTCCCTTTTTTCCTTTCTAATATATTTATTGGGTATCTTATCCATACCAGGCTTCAGAGTTTAGTATAACCTAAGAAACAAGTATTAGGTAGGAATTAAAGCATGTGCTCTGGAGAACTTAATTGTTTTATGGGAACTTCTGCCTACATAGAAAGTCAGGGTGCACACTCCTGAAGTTGTGACATTTAAATTGAGACCTGAAGCATAGGAAGATTTTCCATCCTATTCACAGGAGTGGAGGGAGCTATGTTTCATGCACAGAGATATGTGTAAAAGTTCTGAGGCGTAAAGGAACTACACTAAACTCTCTAATGTGGCTGAAGCTGAAGAGCAAGGGGAGAAGGTGATAGGGATGAGGAGGGAGGCATAGGCAGGAACCAGATCATTCTGGACTTTGTGCTACTGCACAGATATCTTGAAGAGCAAATGGAATGCTATTGATGGTTTTAGTTGGTTCAGTGATAGTACTGGATTTATATATTTTTAAGGATTACTCCAGCTGCAATGTAGAGAATGACTGGAGGAACAGTGACTGGAACAAGAATGGGTGCAGGAAACCACTTAGGAAGCTGTTGCATTAGTTCAGGGGGGAAATAAGGATGGCTAGACTAGAGGTGATGGTGGAAATGGAGAGTTTGGAGATACTTAGAATGAGAGGTAGAATGGACAGATCTTAGCGAAGGTTTATATAAGAGGGTGGGGCTTAATGGGAAGACGAGTCAAGGAAAGCTCCTAGTTATGTGGCTTGACCATTTTCTACCTCTGAGCTCTATTACATTCCTAAGTATTTGATTCTTTTCAATAGAAAATCTCGTAATTGGGGTTGCGTGTTAAAGTGTTCTCTCATAGATTTAGATCTTAGAGTACTTGACTTGATTTTTTTGAAACTCTTCTACTCTGGCAGACTAAAAGTGAAAAACATCTGTGAAAAACTGTGCTTCTTTAAAGGACTGGAAGAATTTATATCCAGGAGTTTATTATTTTTCCCTATAAATTATAGGAATAAATCTAAAATTCCTTATGATTTCTGCAGTGGAATCTGTTCTTTTTATGAGTTGCTTAACTTAGTTTGGCAATATGTCATTTCACTAAGCAGGTTAATAAGCAATTTTCAGTCATGCTTAACTAAATGTTGAAAAACACTTTCCTGTGACCATTTCAGATTCCCTTTGCCAAAGATTGTGGAAACAAGGAAAAATGTATCTCGGACCTCGCCCTGAAAGTATCCACCACAGAAAAGGGCCTGCTTATTGTCAGGTCCCACAACGATAAGTTCAATGTTAGTCTCACAGTCAAAAATAAGAAGGACAGTGCCTATAACACCAGAACCATAGTGCACTATTCTCCAAATCTAATTTTTTCAGGAATTGAGGTAAACTTTTAGTTTTATATTTGTTTATTCTTGTAATAATCATTTATTGAGCCTACTTTTTCTGCTACTGAACTAATTGTTTTTATTGGGTTTAGAAGAATAGAGAACATTTTGTACAAATTATTAGTACTCACTAATGGTGAAAGTACCAAACTTTTTTTAAAAAGTTTTGTTTTGATGAATGTCTTTAGAGATTTATGACTTTTCTTAGATTCAGTATGAGGAAAGTATCACTGATGTATCAAAATCATACCTTTCATAGAGGCATTACATAGCTGAAATTGAGACAAAGTCAAAGAAAAATATAAACATAACAAAGTCAAGAAAGTTAAACAGAGGTGCAGTAATGCATGTATGGAACAAAAAAAATGCTTACATAAAGAAAAATCAAGATACCGTTTCTCATTTTCTATGTAAAATCCTTACATTGGCAAGAGAGGTGTTAAATTACAATGTCTCATTGTCGTAACAGAATTTTTTTTTTCTTGGCAATAACATAGCTGCATAAGATGCTATGTCAGGAATAATTAGTACTTCCACATTTGAACTTTGCTTTTAATTCTGATCTCTGAATGAATCCTCCTTATTTACAATTCTATCTATACAGATAGGAATTAGTAATATGTATGATTCATTTTTAAAAAATACCCTTATTAATTATAGTATTAAAACTCTATTGTCTAGTTTCTCTAAATTCAGACTTTCACTGATATTTCTATTTATTAGGATATCACTTAAAAACATGATGACTAACAGAGGCTTAAAAAAATGTCCTCCGGGCTCCTGGGTGGCTTAGTTGGTTGGGCGACTGCCTTCGGCTCGGGTCATGGTCCTGGAGTCCCGGGATCAAGTCCTGCATCGGGCTCTCCCTGCTCAGCGGGATGTCTGCTTCTCCCTCTGACCCTCCCCCCTCTCATGCTCTCTCTATCTCATTCTCTCTCTCAAATAAATAAATAAAATCTTTTAAAAAAAATGTCTTCCATTACTACCACATATTTTAGATTCAGTAAAGAATGTTAATTATAAATCCAAATGTGCAAAGTGATGCTGGAAAAATATTACCACTAAATTTTTCTCTGGAAAGGGGACTATATTAAAAATCATTGCCAGTATCCTCTTCAACTAACTTCATAGCCTTGGTAGAGAGGGAGAACTATAAAAATCAATAATGCATCTCCTCTACTTCTATTAATGGTAAAAACAGTAATAATAATGACAGTCTTTTCCTCAGTCACATTATGTTCCAGGCACTGTTCTAAGCATTCCACTTATTCAATTCTCATTAAGTAAATAGGTATTATTGTACTACAGAGATTCTAAGATAAACCCTTTCTGTCACATTTTAACTTTGCTGTAACTGCATTTTATAGTTGATATGTTTACTTAACTGGCAGCATTTTCCCCCTCTTATTGGTATGCAAAATAATGATGAGTCTCCTATTCAGTGGCATTTTCAACTTGATGAAATAGAGTATGACTAACCTCACTTGACAGAAAATCAGGCTCAGAGAAGTAAGGAATCTTGACTAGGAGAAAGCTAATAATGATGGAGTCAGAATTTAACTCCTGGTGGTCTCAGGTCAGAACTGGTGCTCTTAGCACTGAGTGAAGCTCTTCTCATGACAACCACTCACTGTGGGCTTCCATGTGGCAGTCTAGTATGTGTGGATTATTTCGTCCAGCCACCTACTCACCCTATGCAGCACATGCTGTTAGTACGTCCATTGTGCAGTGGGGACACCTAGACAAGATATGTGATGTGCTCTGTCCTTCAGTCTCCCATATATAATGTTTTCAGATTTTCCATGGATGGTGAGACAGGTGATCTCAGAATGCTGTGACTCTCCCAACTAAATTGAGAGACAAATCTTAGCAAGGCAGAGTCCAAGGCACAACTGGGAAAATTCTGGAAAACCAAGCTCAAGTATTTCACCTATGTGTCTGCTCTAATTGTTTACTTTTTCTTCCAAGGCTATACAAAAAGACAGTTGTGAATCCAATCATAATCTCACATGTAAAGTTGGATATCCTTTCCTGAGAAGAGGAGAAGAGGTAAGCAGATTATAAAACACACATGTGGCAATTGGATATGAAAAATATTATGCTCAAAGTTAAATATATAAGTCCCTCTAATGGTATTTTAGGGTGATGTAGATGAAGAAGGTTGAGTTCAAAATTTTGAGATATTGGAATCAAAAGCCAATTATTGCATGAGTCAAACTCAAATGTTAAGACAAAATTAAAAATTTATACTTGATAATTTATCTGATAGTAGTAGGCTTTTCTGGCCTGTACACCAAAACAAGTTTTTCAAGCAGATTCGCTTAGAACTTTGTATAGAAACTCTTTTTTCATTTCTCTGTCTCTTTTTAATAATATCCTCATTGAGATATAATCTACATACCATAAAATTCACTTATTTAAACTGTACGATTCAATGGGTTTTTGTATATTCACCAAATAGTGAATTGTGCAGCCATCACCTCAATCAATCAATCTTAGAACATTTTCACATCCCCTAAAGAAACTCTGTACACATTACCAGTTACTTCTCTTTTTTCTCCTCCAGTCCCTCCCCCAACCTCAGGCAATCTACTTTCTTTCTTTATGGATCTGTCTAATCTGGGCATTTCATATAAATGAAATCATACAATCTGTGGACTTTTATAACTGGTTTTTTTCACTTAGCATAATGTTTTCAAGGTTCATCCATGTATCAGTAGTTCCTTTTTATTTCCAAATAAATTCCATTTTGTGGATGTATCATATTTTATTTATTCATCTATCAGGCGATGAGCTTTTGTGTTGTTTCTACTTTTTGGTTACTATGAATAATACCATGAATATCTGTGTACAGGTTTTGGTGTGGGCATGTTTTCCATTCTCTTAGGGTGGAATTCCTGGGTTATATGATAACTATGTGTAACATGTTGGGAAACTGAAAAAGTGACTGCACCATTTTTCATTCCTACCATAAGCAATGTACGTCTTTCTTCACATTGTTACTGCCTTTTTTTATTATAACCATCCTAGTGGGTGTGAAATAGTATCTTATTGTGATTTTGATTTGCATTTCCTTAATGGCTAATGATGTTGAGCATCTTTCCATGTGCTTACTGACCATGTGTATATCTTTGGAGAAATGTCTATTCAGATCCTTTACCTATTTTTTAATTGGGATGTCTTTTTTTATTATTGAGTTCTGAGAGGTCTTCATATATTCTGCTTTCAAGTCACTTATCAGATATATGATTTGCAAATATTTCCCCCATTCTGTTTTTCCACTTTCTTGATGGTGTCCTTTGAAACATAAAAGTGTTTACTTTGATGAAGTCTAATTAATCTATTTATTATTTTGTCATTCATGCTTTGCTAACCCAAGATCACAAAGATTCACTCCTATGTTTTCTTCCAAGAACTGTATAATTTTAGCTGTTACCTTTAGGTCTGTGATCCATTTTGATGAACTTTTGTGTATTGTGTAAGAAGGAGAGGGTCCAGTCTTTGTCTATGGATATCAAATTGCCCCACACCATCTGTTGAAAAGGTTATTCATTCCCCCATTGAATTGTCTTGGCACTTTTATTGAAAGTCAGTTGACCATAAACATATGGGTTTATTTCTTGATTCTTAATTGTACTCCATTGATCTATATGTCTGTCTTTATGTTGGTACACTGTTTTGATTACTGAACTTTTTCATAAGTTTTGCAATCTGAAAATGTAAGTCTTTCAGCTATGTTTTCTTTTTCAAAATTGTTTAGCTCTTCCAGGTCCTCTGTATTTTCACTTGTACCTTAGGATCAGCTTGTCATTTTCTACTAAAAAAGCCAGCTGGGAGTTTGGTAGGGATTATATTGAATCTGCAGATCAATTTGGGGAGTATTACCATCTTAAAGATATTAAGTCTTTGATCTGTGACCATGGGATGTCTTTCTATTTATTTAGATCTTCTTTAATTATTTTCAAAAATGTTTTGTATTCTACAGAATGCAAGTTTTACACTTCCTTTGTTAAGTGTATTCCTAATTATTTTTTCTTTTTTAATGCTATTTTTTTTTTTAAAGTTGGGGAGGCAGATGGAGAGGGAGAGAGAAAATCTTAGGCAGGCTTCACACTCAGAGCAGAGCCCAATGTGGGGCTCGATCTCTGGCACTGAGATCGTGACCTGAACTGAAATCAAGAGTCAGATGCTTAACCAACTGAGCCACCCAGGTGCCCCTTTTAATGCTAATTTAGATGAAATTCTTTTCTTAAATTTATCTTCAGATTGTTTATTGCTAATATATAGAAATACAAATGATTTTTGAATATTGATCTTTTATCCTGAAACCTTGCTGAAATTATTTATTAGTTCTAATAGTTCCTTAGAGGATTCCTTAGGATATTCCATATACAAGATCATGTCATCTGCACGTAGAGGCATCCTTCCCAAGCGAGTGCCTTTTATTTCTTTTTCTTGCCTAAATGCCCTAGCTAAAACCTACAGTAGTACTTGAATAGAAGTGAGGAGAGTGCTTTCATGTCTTTTTAAAAACAATATTTGTTTCCATGAAAAACAGAGAATAGTTATCTCACTTAATGATAAACAACATATTTGCATATGTTTTCACTGAAGGTTGCTTTTCAGTATCAATATTTGTTCCTCTATTCATATTGAGTTAATGAGGGAAATACTTAATCAGAGTGATGAGATAAGAAGATACTTTACTTACTTGACTTAGTCTTTAAAAGATAGAAATACTATCCCAAATATTTATTTCAATTTCTTCACATTATAATATTTTGTAATATAAGACTTCAAAATAGATCTTTGTCATCTTTATCACATATCCTAAAAAGTTGACAAACACTGAGTTGGACATCTGGAAATGGCAGAGTCACATACCTATAATGAAGTCTTTTAGCTTCTCTTTTTGCAAATGAGAATTCAGAAAGGCCTTTTCCCTTAACATATATGGCATGGCTACTAGTGATTGAAGAAACTACAAATGATAGTAATTATCATTGAATTCAGTAAACCATTTTATCTATGGAACTAACTAGATGTACCAATTTACTTTTGGAACCTCATTATCAAGCCCATTTCTTGACTATCTCAAATGAAATTTATTGTGAAATTGCATTTCTTCCCTAAAAATCTATAAAACATATATCATATTTGAAAAATACATCCATAATTCCTCTATTTTGATATGGTAATAGTGAATTTCAACTCATGTCTACACTTTCCTCTGAACACTTTAATTAACCATGGAATTATATCCATTTCTTAAAGAATAATGATATAGTCTGTGTTACATTTCAGCCATTTAAAGATACTAATTGCAATCTTAATTTTCAACCACTTTTTTCTTTCTTTAGCATTTCCTTGCTACTTAGGGTAAAAGCTTATATCAAAGCATCTCATGCCATCAATAGAGAGATGGGAAGATAATTTGCAAGGGATTTTTGCATGGGCTCTACACTTAGAATATACTCTGACTTCAAGATCTACATTTATAGTTTAAGAATTTCAGGATCAGGTCAGTATGGAATAAGTATCGTCTTCAACCCCACTTCTCTGCTAGTATCTTCCCGAGGTCTAAAGACGCATCAGAAATGCCAAGACTTATATGTCCAGGCCAGTCAGGGGACTAAGGAAAGGCAGGAAAAAATGAGCACACTGAGAGACTGGCAATTTGACCCTCTGTAAAGTATTGTAGCTCAAACCCACCCAATAAATCTCCTATTAGAATTATGATTACTATTTCAAAGCAAGAAGCACACTGCAGACCTGTAGATTCTTAAGAAAAAAGAAATTTTAATGTAACTCAAAATATATGTGGGAAAAGAAAATACAAAAGAAAACTTCACACATAATATGGTTCAACCATGAAATCTTGTGACACCTGAATTTTAATCATCCCTTCTGTGAATGGTCCTAAATTGATTAAAAGAGCTTTAAAGATCAAACTCTGTCCTGTCTGGCACTTAATCACAAAGGTAAAATTTTAGGAAGTTTCTATCAATTGTGCATTTTGAGCCATCTATTTAGCTGGCCAAATTCCAAAACACCCTAGTTAGCACAAACCAAGATTAGTTTTCAGGATAGGAAATACAGCTTTATAAAGATTATCATGAGGAGTCTTGCACTAGAACTTTGCTGAGGACCTATTTCTTCAAATAAGTAATCCAGTTTTTGGTCTGCCTGTCAGTGTTTATGAAGAGTCTTGAATTATATAGTTTATATGTTCAGGCATAGTTTTTAAAAATAAGTTACCTGTATCAGAGTGTTAGTGTAACAAAAACATTTTCCAGTTTTTCTTAGGTATTATTTTAACTATGCAATTTGTAAATAAAACTTACTGCATCATTATTATTATTATTATTATTATAGTTTACTTTATTATATATATATATATGAATAAATAAAGTATTTATTTTTTCATTTTGTTTTTATTCCTTAAAAGTCCAAAACTTTTTTATACTATCAAATTAATGGAACCAAGTAGGTTTTCCCCTATTTTACAATGAACATGTATAGATGGTTACTGATGCTTGAAGCTTACATATTAAGGAGGCTTTTATTATGACCATTTCATAATTATATTGTTTATGATTGTGATCTGGTAGACTATGCTAATATAATACATAGAATGTACCTTCATGGTAATAGTTGATGTAGTATAAATTATTTTTATTAATATAATTTGAATAAAATATTTAAATTCAATATTAATATACAAAGCATATTACATATTTACATTTATTTTTTTAAGATTTATATTTTTTTATTTTTTATTATTATGTTATGTTAATCACCATACATTACATCATTAGTTTTGATGTAGTGTTCCATGATTCATTGTTTGCATATAACACCCAGTGCTCCATGCAGAACGTGCCTTCTTTAAAACCCATCACTGGCTAAGCCATCCTCCCACCCCCCTCCCTCTAGAACCCTCAGTTTGTTTTTCAGAGTCCATCGTCTCTCATGGTTCGTCTCCCCCTCCGATTCCCCCCCTTCATTGTTCCCCTGCTGCTATCTTCTTCTACTTTTTTTTTAACATATAATGTATTATTTGTTTCAGAGGTACAAGTCTGTGATTCAACAGTCTTCACAATTCACAGCGCTCACCATAGCACATACCCTCCCCAATGTCTATCACCCAGCCACCCCATCCCTCCCACCCCCCACCACTCCAGCAACCCTCAGTTTGTTTCCTGAGATTAAGAATTCCTCATATCAGTGAGGTCATATGAATGTATTTCTCTGATTGACTTATTTCATGCAGCATAACACCCTCCAGTTCCATCCATATCGTTGCAAATGGCAAGATTATCGGGGGGGGGGTTTGATGGCTGCATAATATTCCATTGTATATATATACACCACATCTTCTTTATCCACTCATCTATTGAAGGACATCTTGGCTCTTTCCATAGTTTGGCTATTGTAGACATTGCTGCTATAAACATTAGGGTGCACGTACCCCTTTGGATCACTTCATTTGTATCTTTGGGGTAAATACCCACTAGTGCAATTACTGGTCATACAGTAGCTCTATTGTCAACTTTTTGAGGAACCTCCATACTGTTTTCCAGAGTGGCTGCACCAGCTTGCATTCCCACCAAGAGTGTAGGAGGGTTCCCCTTTCTCCTCATCCCTGCCAATATCTATCATTTCCTGACTTGTTAATTTTAGCCATTCTGACTGGTGTGAGGTGACATCTCATTGAGGTTTTGATTTGGATTTCCCTGATGCCAAGCAATGTTGAGCACTTTTTGATGTGTCTGTTGGCCATTTGGATGTCTTCTTTGGAAAAATGTCTGTTCATGTCTTCTGCCCATTTCTTGATTGGATCATTTGTTCTTTGGGTGTTGAGTTTGGTAAGTTCACTATATATTTTGGATACTAGCCCTTTATCTGATATGTCATTTGCAAATATCTTCTCCCATTCTGACGGTTGTCTTTTGGTTTTGTTGACTGTTTCCTTTGCTGTGCAAAAGCTTTTTGTCTTGATGAAGTCCCAATAGTTCATTTTTGCCCTTGCTTCCCTTGCCTTTGGCAATGTTTCTAGGAAGAAGTTGCTGCGGCTGAGCTCAAAGAGGTTGCTGCCTGTGTTCTCTCCTTTAGGATTTTGATGGACTCCTGTCTCGCATTTAGGTCTTTCACCCATTTTGAGTCTATTTTTGTGTGTGGTGTAAGGAAATGGTCCAGTTTCATTCTTCTGCATGTGGCTGTCCAATTTTCCCAACATCATTTGTTGAAGAGACTGTCTTTTTTCCATTGGACATTCTTTCCTGCTTTGTCAAAGATGAGTTGACCATAGAGTTGAAGGTCCATTTCTGGGCTCTCTATTCTGTTCCATTGATCTATGTGTCTGTTTTTGTGCCAGTACCATACTGTCTTGATGATGACAGCTTTGTAATAGAGCTTGAAGTCCAGAATTGTGATGCCACTGGCTTTGCTTTTCTTTTTCAACATTCCTCTGGCTATGCGGGGTCTTTTCTGGTTCCATACAAATTTTAGGATTATTTGTTCCATTCCTTTGAAAAAAGTTGATGGTATTTTGATGGGGATTGCACTGAATGTGTAGATTGCTCTAGGTAGCATAGACATCTTCACAATATTTGTTCTTCCAATCCATGAGCATGGAACGTTTTTCCATTTCTTTGTGTCTTCCTCAATTTCTTTCATGAGTATTTTATAGTTTTCTGAGTACAGATTCTTTGCCTTTTTGGTTAGATTTATTCCTAGGTAGCTTATGGTTTTGGGTGCAATTGTAAATGGAATAGACTCCTTAATTTCTCTTTCTTCTGTCCTGTTGGTGTATAGGAATGCCACTCATTTCTGTGCATTGATTTTATATCCTGCCATTTTACTGAATTCCTGGATGAGTTCTAGCAGTTTTGGGGTGGAGTCTTTTGGGCTCCCCACATAAAGTATCATATCATCTGCAAAGAGTGAGAGTTTGACTTCTTCTTTGCCGATTTGGATGCCTTTTATTTCTCTTTGTAGTCTGATTGCTGTGGCTAGGACTTCTAATACTATGTTGAATAGCAGTGGTGATAGTAGACATCCCTGCCATGTTCCTGACCTTAGGGGGAAAGCTCTCAGTTTTTCCCCATTGAGAATGATATTTGCTGTGGGTTTTTCATAGATGGCTTTTATGATATTGAGGTATGTACCCTCTATCCCTATACTCTGAAGAGTTTTGATCAAGAAAGGATGCTGTGCTTTGTCAAATGCTTTTTCTGCATCTATTGAGAGGATCATATGGTTCTTGTTCTTTCTTTTATTAATGTATTGTATCACATTGATTGATTTGTGGATGTTGAACCAACCTTGCAGCCCAGGGATAAATCCCACTTGGTTGTGGTGAATAATCCTTTTAATGTACTGTTGGATCCTATTGGCTAATATTTTGGTGAGAATTTTTGCATCCATGTTCATCAAGGATATTGGTCTGTGATTCTCCTTTTTGGTGGGGTCTTTGTCTGGTTTGGGGATCAAGGTAATGCTGGCCTCATAAAATGAGTTTGGAAGTTTTCCTTCCATTTCGATTTTTTGGAACAGTTTCAGAAGAATAGGTATTAATTCTTCTTGAAATGTTTGGTAGAATTCCCCTGGGAAGCCATCTGGCCCTGGGCTTTTGTTTGTTGGGAGATTTTTGATGACTGCTTCAATTTCCTTAGTGGTTATAGGTCTGTTCAGGTTTTCTATTTCTTCCTGATTCAGTTTTGCTAGTTGATACATCTCTAGGAATGCATCCATTTCTTCCAGATTATCTAATTTGCTGGCATAGAGTTGCTTATAATATGTTCTTATAATTGTTTGTGTTTCTTTGCTGTTGGCTGTGATCTCTCCTCTTTCATTCATGATTTTATTTATTTGGGTCCTTTCTCTTTTCTTTTTGACAAGTCTGGCCAGGGGTTTATCCATCTTGTTAATTCTTTCAAAGAACCAGCTCCTAGTTTTGTTGATCTGTTCTACTCTTCTTTGGTTTCTATTTCATTGATTTCTGCTCTGATCTTTATTATTTCTCTTCTCCTGCTGGGTTTAGGCTTTAGTTGCTGTTCTTTCTCCAGCTCCTTTAGGTGTAGGGTTAGGTTGTGTTGAGACCTTTCTTATTTCTTGAGAAAGGCTTGTATTGCTATATACTTTCCTCTTAGGACTGCCTTTGCTCTATCCCAAAGATTTTGAACAGTTGTGTTTTCATTTTCATTTGTTTCCATGCATTTTTTAAATTCTTCTTTAATTTCCTGATTGACCCATTCATTCTTTAGTAGGATGCTCTATAGCCTCCACGTATTTGAGTTCTTTCTGACTTTCCTCTTGTGATTGAGTTCTAGTTTCAAAGCATTGTCATCTGAAAATAGGCAGGGCATGATCCCAGTCTTTTGGTACCAGTTGAGACCTGATTTGTGACCTAGGATGTGATCTATTCTGGAGAATGTTCCATGGGCACTAAAGAATGTGTATTCTGTTGCTTTGGGATGGAATGTTCTGAATATGTCTGTGAAGTCCATTTGGTTCAGTGTGTCATTTAAAGTGTTTATTTCCTTGTTGATCTTTTGCTTAGATGATCTGTCCATTTCAGTGAAGGGTGTGTTAAAGTCCCCCACTATTATTGTGTTGTTCTCGATGTGTTTCTTTGCTTTTGTTATTAATTGGCTTATATAATTGGCTGCTCCCATGTTAGGGGCATAGATATTTACAATTGTTAGATCTTCTTGTTGGATAGATCCTTTAAGTATGATATAGTGTCCTTCCTCATCTCTTATTACAGTCTTTGGTTTAAAATCTAATTTGTCTGATATAAGGATTGCCACCCCAGCTTTCTTTTGGTGTCCATTAGCATGGTAAATGGGTTTTCCACCCCTTCACTTTCACTCCGGGAGTGTCTTTGGGTCTAAAATGAGTCTCTTGCAGACAGCATATCGATGGGTCTTGTTTTTTTATCCAATATGATATCCTGTGTCTTTTGATTGGGGCATTTAGCCCATTTACATTCAGGGTAACTACTGAAAGATATGAATTTAATGCCATTGTATTGCTTGTAAGGTGACTGTTACTGTATATTGTCTGTGTTCCTTTCTGGTCTATGTTGCTTTTAGGCTCTCTCTTTGCTTAGAGGACCCCTTTCAAGATTTCTTGTAGGGCTGTTTGCAAATTCCTTTAGTTTTTGTTTGTCCTGGAAGCTTTTTACCTCTCCTCCTATTTTCAGTGACAGCCTAGCTGGATATAGTATTCTTGGCTGCATATTTTTCTCATTTAGTGCTCGGAATATATCCTGCCAGTCCTTTCTGGCCTGCCAGGTCTCTGTGGATATGTCTGTTGCCAATCTAATGTTTCTACCATTGTAGGTTACATATCTCTTGTCCTCAGCTGCTTTCAGGATTTTCTTTGTCTCTGAGACTTGTGAGTTTTACTATTAGATGTCAGGGTGTTGACCTATTTTTATTGATTTTGAGAGGGGTTCTCTGTGCTTCCTGGATTTTGATGCCTGTTTCCTTCCCCAAATTAGGGAAGTTGTCTGCTATAATTTGCTCCAATATACCTTCTGCCCCTCTCTCTCTTTCTTCTTCTTCTGGGACCCCAATTATTCTAATGTTGTTTCATCTTATGGTATTACTTATCTCTCGAAATCTACCCTCGTGATCCAGTAGTTGTTTATCTCTTTTTCTCAGCTTCTTTATTTTCTATCATTTGGTCTTCTATATCACTAATTCTCTCTTCTGCCTCATTTATCCTAGCAGTTAGAGCCTCCAGTTTTTTGGGTTTTTTTGTTTGTTTGTTTGTTTGTTTGTTTGTTTGTTTGTTTTTACGGCTTGTCAGGCAAGATTACTTTGTGATTCTTTTTTTTTTTAATTTTATTATGTTATGTTAGTCACCATACAATACATCATTAGTTTTTGATGTAGCGATCCATGATCCATTGTTTTCGTATAACACCTAGTGCTCCATGCAGTACGTGCCCTCCTTAATACCCATCACCGGGCTAACAAATCCCCCATCCCCCCTCCCCTCTAAAACCCTGTTTGTTTCTCAGGTCCATAGTCTCTCATGGTTCATCTCTCCCTCCAATTCCCCCTGCCCATTTTTCCCTTCCTTCTCCTAATGTCCTCCGTGTTATTCCTTATGTTCCACAAATAAGTGAAACCATATGATAATTGACTTTCTCTGCTTGACTTATTTCACTTCGCATAATCTCCAGTCCCATCCATGTTGATGTAAAAGTTGGGTATTCATTTTTTCTGATGGCTGAGTAATATTCCATTGTATATATGGGCCACATCTTCTTTATCCATTCATCTGTTGAAGGGCATCTCTAGAGCCTCCAATTTTTATTGCACCTCATTAATAGCCTTTTTGATTTTGACTTGGTTAGATTTTAGTTCTTTTATTTCTCCAGAAAGGGTTTCTCTAATAACTTTCATACTTTTTTCAATCCTAGCTAGCATCTTTAAAATCATCATTCTGAACTCTAATTCCAACATCTTACTAATGTCCATATTGATTAGGTCCCTGGCAGTTGGTCCTGCCTCTTGTTCTTTTTGTTGAGGTGATTTTTTCCGTCTTGTCATTTTGTTTAGAGGAGAATAGATGAATGAGAGAACAAAATGCTAACAGGGTAACAATGTCCCCAGAAAATATACACTAAACAAATCAGAAAAGACCTGAAACCAGGAGAAAAGAAAGGGAAAGAAAGAAAAAGAAAAGGAAAAAAAAAAAAAGATTTAAAAAAAAACAGAATATGATCAAATATGATCAGGCTGGTGCATAGATCAGTGCCACACATTAGATTTTGGGCATATTTTGGTCTGTTAGAAGAAAGTGCCTCCCAAAATTTTAAAGAAAGAAAAACTTATATATGTACAAAAATAAGGGTTAATACGATGAAGGGATGGAATATGACTGTAAAGATGAAAATTTTAAAAGAATTTATAAAAGGAATTGATAAGATAAGAAGTTGGTTGAAAAAAGAAAGAAGAGGATTTTAAAAAAAAGGGGGAGAGAATGTGATCAGGCAGGAGACTAGAACAAAGCCATATACTAGAGATTTAGGGTATATTTTGATCTGTTAGAAGAAACTGTATCTCAAAATTTTAAAGAGAGAACAACTTATATATATATATATATATATATATATATATATATATATATATATA
>NW_023270921.1:2465981-2530477 GCF_011800145.1 Mirounga leonina
AAAAAAAAAAAGTTAAAAAAATTAACTTGGAAAGACTGATGAATCATGGTAAAAAAAAGCCATGGATTCTATGTGCAGTATTCCCCTAGTGCTGGAGTTCTGCCGTTCTCATTGATCAGTAAACTTAGTCTTGGCTGGCTGTTCTTGCTGATCTTGTGGGGGAGGGACCTGTTGCCATGGTTTCCAAATGTCTTTGCCGGAGGCGGAATTGCCCCGCCCTTGCCTGGTCCGGGCTAAGTAATCTGCTTGGGTTTGCTCTCGGGAGCTTTTGTTCCCTGCAAGCTTTCCGTACAGCTTTGGAGGACAAGAGTGAAAATGGCGGCCTCCCAATCTCCACCCCGGAGGAGCCAAGAACTCAGGGCCCCGCTCCTCAGTGAGCCCCCAGAGAAAAGCAGTCAGTCACTCCCATCTCCCCAGTCTCTGGCTGCACTCCGTGCCCACCCGGCCTGTGACCAAGCACTTCTCTCTGGCACACGACCCCGTCTGGAGTCTCCAAACCCAGCAGTTCCCTGTGGTGGGCTCCTGCACCGCTCCTCCCAGGGGAGGAAGGGGAGTCTCCCTGATCTGCTGCTTTTTGTGTCCCTGCTGGAAGAGTAGTGGCCCGACTGTGCCGCAGATCACAGTTTATGGCAACCCTGAGCTGAGAGCCTGCTCCTTAGCTCCATCTCTGCAGCTGGATTCCCTGCTCTGATACCTGGGGGAGCTCTGCCACACTCAGGCACCCCCTGTCTTTCTGTGACCCCAGGGTCCTGAGACCACACCGTCCCAAGGAGGGTTCCACCCCCCACATAACCACTGGAGCGAGGTCCCTCAGCGGAGCTGACTTCTAAAAGTTCCAATTTTGTGCTCCGCAGCTCTATCACTTGCCAGAAGAGGCCTATGGAGGCCCCCTCCCCCACCATCTAGCCTCCCAAATATCGCCTGAGATTCACTTCTCTGCACGTCCTACCTTCCAGAAAGTGGTTGCTTTTCTGTTCAGAGAGTTGTTGCTATTTCTTTCTTTGATCTCCTGTTGAGTTCGTAGGTGTTCAGAATGGTTTGATCCCTATCCAGCTGAAGTCCTGGGACCAGATAAAATCCAGGTCTCCTACTCCTCTGCAGTCTTGCTCCCCCCCAAGATTTATATTTTTCTGAAAAGTTAAAAACATATTTAATTTTTTTTTTTTAGTTTTTGATGTAGTGTTCCATGATTCATTGTTTGCATAACATATTTACATTTAAAAGTACATCTATGTTATATCTTGTTCTATTTTTGAGATATGATTAGGTTTTATTGTCTAAGGTCATACTTCTTAAATAACTTTGCAATTTCAGTATAGGTAATATCATTAATGTAATTAAACATTTTGATCAAAGTAAACATTTTACTTCTTTATCTGTTACTAAACTAAAAATATTTTTATTTCATAGGTTACTTTCAAAATATTATTTCAGTTTAACACATCTTATCTCATGGAAAATGTGATCATTCATTTAAGTGCAACAAGGTTGGTTGATATGTATGCATAAGTGTATGTGTATGTAAATGTGTAAGTATATAATTTTATGTATTTAGAATATTTTGCTCTATAGACTCACTGGAACTTCTTAGAGTTTTTATGAGATCAGTAAAAGCAGAAGGCAGTGAACCCCTGTACTTCACAAAACTCTCCTTATTATTAACTAAAAATAAATTTTTATTTAATAGAATTAATGCACCTACCAAGATTAAACCATTGGTTCTATGAGCTGTAAAACATGTTGTAATCACACATCACTTATATCTGCCAAATTGCATTTAAATTTATTTAAAATTTTATGGGAATGCTAATTTAACTTTTACTGCCATCAAGGTCAACTGATGGACTTAAAGTTTTATGATGCCCTTTTGTAGTTTAATACATTTCATCCAAATCAGTTAGAGCTTCTGAAATATATCATAGAATACCCAGACTAAAAATAACAAAAGGCTAATAAGGAAATTGAAATAGTGTCTTAACTTTCTTCTAAGTGTAATCATCCACTGGACCATAAACTCCTTGAGATAAAGTTCTATCTCTGGTTGCTTTATTCCCCAGTAGCTAGTGTGGTGCCTCACATCTAATAATCACTGAATAAATGTAGAATGAATGAATAAATGAGAAAATAAATTAATGGGTAAATGAATTCTGTATGTTCAATTTAATCCAGCTCAACAAATATTTATTTGATATCTACTACAGACAAGATATTGAATTAGTCACTATAGGGAATATAAAAATTAATAAGGACATGAACTTCATGGAGTAAACATTATAGTTGGAGGCTAAGAAGACTAATATATAAATTATTATAATATAGGGTACAAACAAGGAAAATTCATTAAAGAAATATAAACTGTGTATCAGAGACTTAATAGAGGTTGAAATTATATCTACTTGGCAATGAGACGCCAAGAAAACTTTATCAAGGAGATTATAATTGAGAAGGACCTTAAAGGGTGAGTAGCAATTCATAGAAAGGTTGGTAAATAGAATTAGGTGGAGCATTTTAGGAAAAATATACAGCTTGAGCAAAAACTCAATGGTGGACCACTAGGTCTACTGAGGGAATATCAGGTAATCCATTTTAACTCAAATATAGGGAATACATAAAGGAGTAATGAAGATAAACAGGGGGTGTGCATCCTACCATATTATGGTGAGTACTGAATGTCAGAATGAGACATGTTTTCTTAGCAAACCATAAAGAGCCAGAAAAGTTTTTGAGGGGTGAAGTGTATATACAGAGCTAGCTGTTTCTTAGGAAGACGCAAGGTTACTTTATCCATAATCCTCATAGAAGTTTGAGAAACCTTGGACTATATCAGTGTGGTTTTCACCCTAGCTACAATTCAGAATCAACTTGGGAAATTTAATAATACCCATTTCTGACCTCCCTCCCCACCCTGATTGAAAAACAACCACAATAACAAAACAAACAAAAAACACAAAAACAAGAATTCTACTCTTTTATGCTTTTATTTGGTTGCCAAGATAAGCTTCCCTTTCAAATGCTCAGAAATGTTCTCTAGTCAATAGTTTCATGATTTGTCTGAACATGCTATGTATTTTCTAGTGACAGTGAAGAACCTCCTGAAACCCTTTCTGATAATGAAGTAAACATTTCTATCCCAGTAAAATATGAAGTTGGACTTCAGTTTTACAGGTAGGAGGAAAATGCATTTTATGTTGATGCCTTTCTACAAACCCAGTGGTTCTCAAAGTGTGGTCCCTGGCCAAGGACATCAGAAGCACCTGGGAACTTAGGCAAATTCTTGGCCTCACCCCAATATACTGAATCAGAAACTCTGGGGCCCAGAAATCGGTGTTAAACAGGCCCTCTGGGTAATTTTCATGCACTCTAAAGTCTGAGACCCAGCATGCTAAATAATCTTAGATGTGAGGTGCTAATGATGCTGGATTGCATTAGCAGTCCAGTCTAAACTCATTAGCAATCTGGTCTAAACTCTGAAGACCTAGACGAAGTACTTTACAAATGGCAGTGTTCTTAGAGGTCACCAGCATATTTCTTAGCTATCATTTCTCATTGTGAGGGATCTGATCAGCCTGCCCATTCTGGACACACAAGATTAAATCATTTCTTATTAACGAGGCTGTTTATTTCTTGCATTATTCATAAATTGTTCTTTCCCCTACTTTCAATCTATCCAAACACAAATCATATTGGCAACGTTTCCCACTATAAATTCCCTTGCTTAAGCAAGACTCCAAGCTTTTGCTAAAAAAATATGTGCAATGTATATAAAAAGTACAAGAACAGAGACAAGCTTAGTCTAAAAATCTTATCATTTTATTAATTTATTTTCTATGGAACTTTGCTTTTTCTGATAACAAGCTTGAGAGGATAATAGGATATACACATAGATTTTGTATATATTCCTTAGCCTCCAAATTCTGTTTGCTGTTTTCTATCTTGCTGTTATCCACTTCTCTTGGTACAATGACTTTTTTCCAAGAATTTTTCATTTTATTAAAATCAAATTTTGGCAAACACCTATATATTTTTATTATACTTCATTCCACCAAGTTCATCCAAAGAACATGGAGAAGTTGTACAGGAAAGATTGAATTTTTAAGTTTAGCAGTAAATATAGGCCTTTAATGTGAAAAGGTTAACAATTTTTTTAAATCTATTTAAAATTCAGCACTACTAAAAATACTAAATTTTAGCCTCATTATTTACAAAATGTAAATGATATTAGTGAATTAATGGAAACTTTTCACTCGGTAACAATGAAACTTTTATTTTAAAAACTGTACATATTTTGGCATTTTAAGGCCAAATAAGCATCAGTAACTTATTGAGCTAAATTATATCATCTTTCTCACCCTCCTCAAAGATTTAATTGTAGGTTTCAGGGTAAAAGAATTTGCCTCTGATTTGAAATTTCTACAAGTATTTTTTTTGTGGGATTACCTGGTATAAAGAAAGAAAAAGAGTAAGGTCAAATAAAAGTTAAACTTTGTTGTGTTTTGTTTTTCTTCTTCCAATTAATTCTAAGCTCTGCAAGCGAATACCATATTTCAATTGCAGCCAATGAGACTGTCCCTGAAGTTATTAATTCTACTGAGGACATTGGAGATGAAATTAATATCTTCTATTTGGTAAGAAACTACCTCTAAATTATTATTGCCAAGGAGTAATTTATAAGTTTATAAATTAAATGAAAGTATTAACAGACACATAGAAACATGTTGATTCAACAGTTAATCTTTATATTCCAGAATATTTTTTTATAATTTCACTATTTTGAAGTAATTTTATTTAAAGAATTGTTGATAATTATACTTTGAAGCAATTTTAAAAACCTAAGTCTCTAATTTCCTCCTAACACATGCTTAGAATGAGTTCCTAGAAAAAACAAACTTATAAAACCAAAGAGACACTACCTATAAGCCTATAGACTTTATTTACATTATGTTTTCAGTATGAGGGAACAAAGCACTTTTAAAAAAATAATTATGACTATTTCAGAAGTTGACTACTTCAAATGTCTTGGTAATATTTTACTTTACTCAACAAATAAATATGTATCTCATTCTGCTCATTGCAACCTTCCATAGGTATCATACTATAACTTATGTTCCTCCTACCACATCCTTAAGTGATGTTTTCTACTATAAATTTATTTTTTTCTTTGAATTCCTCATAATGAACTTTTCCTAACCATTATAGCAAACAATTATGAAGTTAAACCAGACTTTCATTTTAGGTAATGCCTACTTACAGACACAGACTCAAGTTAATATTACTCAAGTAAAAGAGGGTCCAATTCAAATGATGGATTTAAATATGTATTCAGAAGTATGAAATAATGCAACAGTATTTTAGGTGAAAATGGTCTCAATCTATTTGCGAATTGTCAGTAGTGGGAAGGGAAGTTCTCTTACAAAGTGAAATAAATGTATGCTCTCAAGATTCATTCCATTGTTTTCTTTCTGTGCTCTTTGCTAAAATTTCTATGACAAGCTATACCCTGGAAATTAGCATGAATGCGGATCACCTTATTATTGAGATTAATTTTTGAAATTTTGGCTGCCAAGTTCTTCTAGCCCCATTTGCTTTTCCCAGATTAAAGAATTCAACAAAAAGGAAGGAAAAAGAAAAGGAAGGAAGGAAGGAAGGAATTTTGAATATTATAGCTATTCATATGTTGTTACTAGGATCCAAACTTGAAATAGGTACTCTCAAACTATTATAAATAATGTTGATATAAATAACATTGTTAAGAATATCCCTGACCGATGTCCACTATCACTACTGCTATTCAGCATTGTACTAGAAGTCCTAGCCACAACAATCAGACAACAAAAAGAAATAAAAGACATTCGAATCGGCAAAGAAGTCAAACTCTCACTCTTTGCAGATGATATGATACTTTATGTGGGGAGCCCAAAAGACTCCACCCCAAAACTGCTAGAACTCATACAGGAATTCAGTAAAGTGACAGGATATAAAATCAATGCACAGAATTCAGTTGCATTTCTATGCACCAACAACAAGATAGAAGAAAGAGAAATTAAGGAGTCTATTCCATTTACAATTGCACCCAAAACCATAAGATACCTAGGAATAAATCTAACCAAAAAGGCAAAGAATCTGTACTCAGAAAACTATAAAATACTCATGAAAGAAATTGAGGAAGACACAAAGAAATGGAAAAACGTTCCATGCTCATGGATTGGAAGAACAAATATTGTGAAGATGTCTATGCTACCTAGAGCAATCTACACATTCAGTGCAATCCCCATCAAAATACCATCAACTTTTTTCAAAGGAATGGAACAAATAATCCTAAAATTTGTATGGAACCAGAAAAGACCCCGCATAGCCAGAGGAATGTTGAAAAAGAAAAGCAAAGCCAGTGGCATCACAATTCTGGACTTCAAGCTCTATTACAAAGCTGTCATCATCAAGACAGTATGGTACTGGCACAAAAACAGACACATAGATCAATGGAACAGAATAGAGAGCCCAGAAATGGACCTTCAACTCTATGGTCAACTCATCTTTGACAAAGCAGGAAAGAATGTCCAATGGAAAAAAGACAGTCTCTTCAACAAATGATGTTGGGAAAATTGGACAGCCACATGCAGAAGAATGAAACTGGACCATTTCCTTACACCACACACAAAAATAGACTCAAAATGGGTGAAAGACCTAAATGCGAGACAGGAGTCCATCAAAATCCTAAAGGAGAGAACACAGGCAGCAACCTCTTTGGCCTCAGCCGCAGCAACTTCTTCCTAGAAACATTGCTAAAGGCAAGGGAAGCAAGGGCAAAAATGAACTATTGGGACTTCATCAAGATAAAAAGCTTTTGCACAGCAAAGGAAACAGTCAACAAAACCAAAAGACAACCGTCAGAATGGTAGAAGATATTTGCAAATGACATATCAGATAAAGGGCTAGTATCCAAAATATATAGTGAACTTACCAAACTCAACACCCAAAGAACAAATGATCCAATCAAGAAATGGGCAGAAGACATGAACAGACATTTTTCCAAAGAAGACATCCAAATGGCCAACAGACACATGAAAACTTACTCGACATCACTCGGCTTCAGGGAAATCCATATCAAAACCTCAATGAGATACCAACTCACACCAGTCAGAATGGCTAAAATTAACAAGTCAGGAAACAACAGATGTTGGCAAGAAAGCAGAGAAAGGGGAACCCTCCTACACTGTTGGTGGGAATGCAAGCTGGTGCAGCCACTCCGGAAAACAGTACAGAGGTTCCTCAAAAAGTTGAAAATAGAGCTACTGTACGACCCAGCAATTGCACTACTGGGTATTTACCCCAAAGATACAAATGAAGTGATCTGAAGGGGTACGTGCACCCCAGTGTTTATAGCAGAAATGTCTACAATAGCCAAACTATGGAAAGAGCCAAGATGTCCTTCAACAGATGAATGGATAAAGAAGATGTGGTGTATATATATGCAATGGAATATTATGCAGCCATCAAAAAAACGAAATCTTGCCATTTGCAATGACATGGATGGAACCAGAGGGTATTATGCTAAGTGAAATAAGTCAATCAGAGAAAGACAAGTATCATATGATCTCACTGATACGAGGAATTCTTAATCTCAGGAAACAAAGTGAGGGTTGCTGGAGTGGGGGTGGGGAGGGATGGGGTGGCTGGGTGATAGACATTCGGGAGGGTGTGCGCTATGGTGAACGCTGTGAATTGTCTAAGACTGAGGAATCACAGACCTGTACCTCTGAAGCAAATAATACAGTATATGTTAAAAAAAAAAAAAAAGAAGAAGAAGAAGAAGAGAGTAGGAAGGGAAAAATGAAGGGGGGGATCAGAACGGGGGGATGAACCATGAGAGACTATGGACTCTGAGAAACAAACTGAGGGTTCTAGAGGGGAGGGGGTTGGGAGATGGGTTAGCCTGGTGATGGGTATTAAAAAGGGCACATATTGAATGGAGCACTGGGTGTTATACGCAAATAATGAATCATGGAACATTACATCAAAAGCTAATGATGTAATGCATGGTGATTAACATAACATAATAAAATTAAATTAAAAAAGAAAAAGAATACCCCTGACCATAATCCTTTGTACCTTATTATTTTGCTGAGATAAAATAAAAAATTGGAGTAATAGAATTGAAAAATAATATGAACATTTTCTTAGGTGAGACCCAGTAAATGAATTTATTGCTTAAAATGTACCATAGAAAATTATTGGTGATACAAAGATTTATTCTCAGAGATACTTTTTTATTTATTTATGTACTTACTTATTTATTTATTTATTTTTAAGTAATCTCTACACCCAGCATGGGACTCAAAATCATGACCCCAAGATCAAGAGTCACATGCTCTTCTGACTGAGCCAGCCAGGCACCCCTGGGAGATACTGTTATCAGTGTCATTTATAGTTTAAAAATTGAAACCTGGACACAATCTAAAAGTTTAACCACATATAATTGCTTAAATAAATTATCAGATAGTTATTCAATGGAAAGACAGCTAAAGAGGGCACATTTTAGATTTAAAAAAAAAAGTTAATTCTGCTATTTACTAGCTCTGTGATTTTGGAAGTTCTTCATTCTCATTCTAACCTTGTTTCCTTATAGGTAAAATAGGGATATTAAGAGAATCTACCTCATAAGGCTGTTAACAGCATTAAAGGCAATAATGCAAGTAAGAAAATTAGCACAGTGTCTAGAATATAAATAAATGTTGAACATAAATAAATATTGATACTGTGGTTATTATTAAGCAGCTAATGAAAGTCATATTCTCAAAGAATCTCTAAGTTTATGGGAAAACACCATGACAATACATTTTATAAGTGGGGTGCCAAATCTTGTATTTTATATGATACATATTTTATAATATATATGTATATAATATATACATATATGATAGACAGGTAAGTTGTACACTAAAGTGTTACCAATGTAGTAGAATTATAGAAAACTTACTTCCTGTTTATTTTCAATATTTTCCAATGTTTCTGTAAATAACATTGTTTTTAATCAGAAAAAATAAATGTTAATTACAGATTACATGATTTTTTATTCTTTAGCAGAAAACAGATGGAATTAGAGTGGGAGGCCATGGCAGGCAATTTTAAGACATATTACTATAAGAAGGGGCAAGAGTCAAGGAGCATGATTAAGAGGCCAGGCAGAGCTGGTCAGAAATTCCTAGAATTCCAAGATTAAGGGATGCATTTAGTTTTAGGCAAACACAGGGAATTGCTTACTGTGTAACTCCCAGTCCAGAAGGCTCAATTAGATAGATCAGTTGGATTTTCTGGCGTCTGTCAATTAAGGAGCTCCCTACTCACCTAAGAATTCAGCCTAGGGAGGGTGTGAAGAAGGTATAGGTCCTGGAAATTATGCTTGAGTGGGAAGAAGGAAGGGCCATAGCATCTGGCTGCTCCAATTCCATTGCATCTCTTCTACTTGTGAGGACTTTTGAATAGCAAATTCAGCTTTCTGCTGAATTTCATCCTGCCTGGCTTTCCTTCCCTATGAGCTACACTCACCATTGGCGGCATGATGTGATATTAAGCAGGAATTGTAGTTTAGTGGATAAAAGCAGATGGGCATTGAAAGGAGAATCAATGTGACTCTCATCCAACTGGATCAACAATCATTATTGACACAGTAGCCTTAGCTGGAGGTAAAATAGTGAAGGGAAGCGTATGGGTATCTGGTTTGTCTGTGCAGTGGTGGCAGATCCCATGTGGCTGGGCTGAGAAATGATTTGTGGGTTTAAGGAGTTATGGCAAGCTGGTTGAGGCAAAAAAAATATGCTCACCTGTTCTGAGTGGATCAAGTAAATGTTCTCCCTCCTTCCCACCTCCAAAAAGACCAGTATGTCCAAAAAGATGATGAGCATAAAGAAATTTAATTCTGATTTTCCTTAATCCCAGTCCTACTTTGGGAGTAGGAGGATGAAGAAACAATATACATTATAGCTGATGCATACGGCCACTATTAAACATCCCTATTTTTTGCTTGTTTAATTATGCCAGTTCTCTATCCAGTGCCGTAAATTGCCTGCATTCATTTTCAGATTCAAAATATTACACAACTTAATTCATCAATTAAGAACAGATGTCCTACCTAATACAGAAAGGATGCTGTTGGAAGAGGAAGAGAGGTTACATTTTTATTTTTCTTTCTTGTAGATTAGAAAGAGTGGACATTTTCCAATGCCAGAACTTAAACTGTCAATTTCGTTTCCCAACTTGACATCAAATGGTTATCCTGTGCTATACCCAAGTGGATGGTCGTCTTCTAATGTAAGTAATGTGTACCTTGGAATTACATCATAATTAATTATCTTTTTCAGTTTGTATTTAAACCCTTTTGTTCTGCATGCCAGTTGTGATAAAGAGCTTTACCAAAGTGACATGGAGAAGCATTTAGAAAATTTTAAATAATAATAACAATTTCCACTGGCTACTTAGTAGATGTATTAGTTTCCTACAACTGCTGTGCTAATAAATTACCCAACTGGGTGGCTAGAAACAACAGAAATTTATTCTTTCACAGTCCTGGAGGCCAGAGTCTACAATCAAGGTGTCAACAATGTTCGTTCCCTGCGGAGGCTCACAGGGAGAATCTGTTCCATGCCTCTCTCTTAGCTTCTGGGGGCTGCTGTCAACCCTTGGCATGCCTTAGCTTGTGGCAGCAGAACTGCATGCAGTCTCTGCCTCTGTCTTCGCATGCCTGTCTTCCTTGAGTTTCTGGGTCTTTGCCTCTTCTGTCTCATATAGCACATTCATCAGTGAATTTAGAGCCCATCCTAAATAGAAGGACCTCATCTGGAGAGCCTTAATTACATCTGCAATGACACTGTTTCCTTTTTCCTTTTTTTTTTTTTTTTTAAGATTTTGTTTATTTATCTGAGAGGGAGGGAGAGAGAGAGAGAGCACTAGCAGGGGGAGCGTCAGAGGGAGGAGCAGACTCCCCACTGAACAGGGAGCCCCACACTGGGCTGGATCCCAGGATCTGGAGATCATGACCTGAGCTGAAGGCAGACACTTAGCCAACTGAGCCACGCAGGCGCCCCAAAATCACCCTTTTTCCACATAAGGTCATATTCACAGGTTCCAGGTGCTAGGACTTGGGCATGTCTTTTTGGAATACTATCCAATCCACTGCAGTAGATTTTAGATAACTACTTGTTGACTTGTGCCTTAAAATGTTTGTTACAGCTTTAATTTGTTTGAGATGATCAAAGAGCTCTATAAAGAGACTTTTTAATTGCTCCTAAGTGCACACACAGCTGCACATAAAACAGTACAGTACTCTTTACTCACTTATCCCAAACAATAGCAATATCACTTTGTATCTATAGCTTTGAATGAGTCAATGTGGTAAATTGTTATGGTTCAGTCTCTAAGACATAGAAAATCACAATAAATGTTGAAGTAATGCATGCATATTATCAGCATTTGACAATCTGTCTTCAGAGATTTTTTTTAAGTTAAAATACTCTCAAAAATCAAGAAGTAGAAACAGTGATAGTTGGATTATAATCTTTAAATGTTTCCCTAAAGGCAAGGAAAAATTAAACCTCTACCATTTCTCTCTAATCCAAAAAAGCAGGTTTGTGAAGATGTAGGAAGACTAAAATTGTACTTTTCTTATTACTTATGAACTTTATCCTTATTACCTTTTATCAAGGATGTAGAGAGTCTTGATGAACGAAAGGTTTATTAGAGTAAGTCTAGTAAAACAATCCAAGAATGAGCTGTCTTACAAACATGGCATCTTAACATTTATAGGGCTGCTTACTTACATCTTCTTTCCACATAGACCAACTATCTTACCCTTGGTGTTTAGAGACTCCTAAAATATTATTGGATGAATACACAAATACAGATGAAAGCCCCTCTCTTTTTTTTTGTTTCACAAACCATTGTATGAGCCAACATAATGAATAACAAATGCTAACCTTTTTTTTTAGTATAGTTTTAATTTCTTTTCTCTCTGTGTATTATGGGAATTAATAACTAATGTTTGATGAAAACAATAAATTAATGAGTTATGTTATGCAATAGTAAGTTCCACTAGCATCCTTCCTTTTTGTTTTGTTTTTTTAAAGATTTTATTTATTTATTTGACAGAGAGACAGAGTGAGAGAGGGAACACAAGCAGGGGAAATGGGAGAGGGAGAAGCAGGCTTCCTGCAGAGCACGGAGCCGGATGCGGGGCTCAATCCCAGGACCCTGGAATCATGACCTGAGCCGAAGGCAGACGCTCAATGCCTGAGCCACCCAGGCGCCCCACATCCTTCCTTTTTGATAACAACCTCCCTGATATCTATTACAATTCAAAAGTAGCATTCTAACAGTAATTTTTATCTGGGAGTGGGTGTATATGGATGCTACAGAACAGCTTCTTCCATATTGCACACTCCTGAAGATGGATCTTTCATCTGTGACAATGGCTGTCAGATTCTTCACCTTATTGTACCGAGTCATTTTTCCCTCTGACACCTGGCATTGTCTGATAAAACAAATATTTTCACTTTTTAGAATGCAAACTGCAGACCCAGTAGCCTTCAGGACCCTCTTGGTGTCAACTCTGGGAAGAAAACGATTATATCCAAACCTGAAGATCTCAAACGAGGCACAATTCCGGTAAATTCAGATAACCAAGACAAGTGCTTGTTTTATCTCATGCTTTTTAAGTGAATAAATTCATTTTCAACCTAAAAATAGCTATCTTATAGAATAATATGGTATCTTTTTGTCAAATGGCAAAGATACTAATATATACCTCTGAACGTTTAAACAGGACTGCAGTACGTGTAAATTTGCTACCATTACGTGTACATTGATTCCTTCTGACATAAGCCAAGTGAATGTTTCACTTATCTTATGGAAACCAACTTTTATAAAAGTAAGTGATTGCATTGTTCTCTGTAATTATTGAATTATGTTGACAAATATTTGCTCATTACTTAGTATATGCAAAGCACAGTGCTTCTGTAGAAAGAACTGGAAGTGTAAAAAAATGTGGTCCAAGCCCCAGCTCTACTTAACCAACTATTTGGGTCTCATTTTCCTTGTTTATTAGTAACGAAGTTATCTCCAAGGTCTCCTTCCAGATGATACTTTTTTCTCAGGCTCTCTTATTCTTTTTTTTTTTTTTTGTACCTCTAGAAATAAACACCTATACAGTATCAAAGTTTGCATTTATCTTAATGCTGTAGAACTCAGTTAAGGGACAAAGAATTATAGAGAGACAGTGCTTGACTCCTTGACACCATTAACAATAGAGCTAACATGTATTATGGACTCACTGTATTAGATCAGATTTTACATATATATATGTATATATATGACACACATTTATGTATACTATGTATATACACACATTTATATATATATATATGCACACATATATATGTATATATATAAAATAGGAGGACATTTTTTAGCTCCCAATAGTCAAATCTGTCTGACAACAAGCTACTTTAAAACTTAATCCAATGTAACAAACTGAGGGTTGCTGGAGTGGGGGTTGGAGTGGGAGGGATGGGGTGGCTGGGTGATAGACACTGGGGAAGGTATGTGCTGTGGTGAGCGCTGTGAATTGTGCAAGACTGTTGAATCACAGATCTGTACCTCTGAAACAAATAATACATTATATGTTAAGAAAAAAAAAAAGAAGAAGATAGCAGGAGGGGAAGAATGAAAGGGGGGAAATCGGAGGGGGAGACGAACCATGAGAGACGATGGACTCTGAAAAACAAACCGAGGGTTCTAGAGGGGAGGGGGGTGGGAGGATGGGTTAGCCTGGTGATGGGTATTGAGGAGGGCACGTTCTGCATGGAGCACTGGGTGTTATGCACAAACAATGAATCATGGAACACTACATCAAAAACTAATGATGTAATGTATGGTGATTAACATAACAATAAAAAATTTAAAAAAAACTTAATCCATTGTATTTTGTATGGTTTCTTTCTCTCTTAGAAGTGTTTAGTTAATTATATGAAATTTCCAATTTTTAGGTTCGATCATATCAAGTTACAATTTTTATAAATCACAAACTGTTGGATATTGGCAATTTCATGTTTAATCCTGCACAAACTCCTATATAAACTTCATTGCCAGAGTGTAGCTATTTCATACCTAGCTATATGAAAGGGGGGCAGGGTTTGAGATTTGTTTTTGCTAAGGATAAATCTGGAGAAAATGATATAGAATTGTTTCATTCTATAACAAGGACCTAAGTGACAATTTGAGTGGGGAGAAGAGGGATGGGTCATCATTTGAAACTACCAGTTCCATTTGGATGTTAGCAAAACCAGTGTTTTTAAGTCTCTCAGGAAAATCTAGATTTTAAAAATTGCACTACTCAAATGTGACTAGCCCTCACTTTGATTAGCATAATATATTGAAAATAAATCCTGTTTGCTTTTCAGGCACGTTTTTCCAGCTTAAATCTTACTGTAAGGGCAGACCTTCAGAGTGAAAATACATCACTGATTTTAAGTACTGGCAATCAAAAAAGAGAGGTAAGAGCAACTCTAAGTTTTGAAAACATTATACATTTCACTCCGAATTTTGTGACATAATGTTTTATAATTGCTTATAGAACCTAAAGCAGTGACTAGCTAGTCACTAAGTAACAGACACTTTTTGCTTCAAATTATACTTAATTAGCTTCAAGTGTGATTTCAATCTTCTTTGTAAGAAACTGGGAAAAACCATGATATTTACAATTAACATGCCATGTTTGACTTTACCGCTTGTAACTATCACAATAAATTGGTGTTTTTACTTTCACCTTGATAACAAATGATGCATTTGTGATTTTCCTCCTTAAAAACTTACATTATAAAATGCAGTTGACATCTGAAGAGCAGACTTGAAAAACACTTTACAGAAAGTGTACACTGTACAGAAATAAATGTAAATTTTGAAAGGTTTTCTTCATTTAGTCATTGGGAAATCTGAAGCAAAAATGAAATATTATTCCCTCATACAAATTCACACTTCAGTCCTTGGTAAAAATAAAATGGTTTGATGTTTTTCCTCCTGTTTTATTATAAAATAAGGCCAGAATACTTATTACAGATGTGGATATGTAAGCATTTCTCCTCTTATCATGGGAGAGTTTAAATGTCCCATGCGGATAGTATGAGTCATATAATTTTATTTGGAAGCTATGTAACATTCAGATGTTGTTTAAAAATTTCTTATTTCAAATTAATACTTATCTCAAATAATTCCAGTGTCAATGACCCCTGGTAGGTATTCACCTTTAAAGAACATATGCATATAATGTTTACTTACATTATAAAGAACACTGATAAATGCAAAGTTGTTCCACATGCAGAGAAGCCAAAATTTTACCAGTAAGCACCGCCCCCCCAAAACTGAGTATAAATTATATTGGAAAAGAGTGCTTTTGATTCCTGGATATGTTTTGTTGAAATTTTATAACTAGCTTTATTTCCCCTAAATGTTAGCTTAAAATTCCCCACGGAACTATTATTCAACATCTTATCCCAAAAGAAAATTATACCTACATCATTAAAATTACTAGAAGTGATCATTTTGTAATTGTGTGATCTTAGAGAAGTCACTGATCCCATCCAGAGTTCAGCTTCTGTATCTATCAGTTCAGGGAATTGTTTTAGATGTATTTGAAATCTGTCTTCTAAGAACTTATTCTGTACATATGTACATTCATGCCGGCTCTGTGTCCCCAAAGCATCAGCAGTGACCCACCCGTCGCCATCTGAGGAGTTTGTCCAGCAGCCAATATATATAAATATCTCCCCTGTTCTCTTTTTTACCTCCAGTCTTCCCTCTAGCTTTAGGAATTGAGATGTTCCCTCCGACAAGCAAACACAGAAACGTGAGCTATCATTAGTCATTGAGATCTACACTGAATTAGTTTTTTTCTCAGAGACCTTGGGATGAGACCCAGCGCAGACAAGTCTCGCTGCGGTTTGGGTGCCGCATTGAGTAGCTGCAACACTAAAGCTGTTTACCTCAAAGTTTTCCTTCAGTTAAGACCTAACTAATATATAGACTGAAGAGAAGTCGACTGGCAGAGACAGTGCAGTCTAATAAAAATACATAGAGGTGAATGTATGTGCAAAAATTCATGTTATCTGTCTACTTGAGATTTGTGCATTTTATCATATGAAAATTATATGTAAATTTGTAGACAAAAAATAAAACACATGAAAATTAGAATTAGAAGACGACCTACTCAGGTTGATTATGTCAACAACCTATGGTAACGCTCCAGCCTAAACTTTTACCACCATGATAATGCACTAAAGTCAATCAATAAATCCTTAAAATATGTAATACTTTTGGTTCTCACTGAGTTAAAAGCATTCTGATTCATGGACAGTTTACTCTTTATGTGTACATTTCTAGAGCATAAGATTATAAATATTTTGGGTAATAATAAATTTGACATGCTTAGAGATTTTCAATAGATGGACATTTTTAAATGTAAATTCAAGGTTTTCTCTGTATGTAGTAATCAGATTAAGTACATTGTTTGGTAGAAAATTATAGCCTGCAAGAACTCAATGTACCAAGAGTTGTAGAGGTGTTTATCAATGTTAACAGTCTTGCTTAATATATTTCAGTTTGCTATTCAAATATCCAAAGATGGACTGCCAGGCAGAGTGCCATTATGGGTCATCCTATTGAGTGCTTTTGCTGGATTATTGCTATTAATGCTGCTCATATTAGCACTGTGGAAGGTAAGCACCAAAGTTCCTTTGACTTTCTATTTCAACTATCAACAGCAAATTGGTGAAATAAGTTATTATTTATCCATGCTGTGTAATATGGTATTATACAACCATTAAAAATATTGAGGTGATGACCAAGACAAAAGAAAAAAATGTATATCCCAAACACTGCGCACAACTCGATCCCAGTTTTGTAAAAGAAAAAAATAAATAAACAAATCCAAAAATCATGATGGATCTCTCTGGAGATTGGGATTGTAAAAGACCTTTATATGTCTATAACATTGAGAATTATAAATTAAGTATGCATTACTTTTATAAATAAAGAAGAATGAAAACTCTCTTTTATAAAAAAAGAACAAAATGAATTCTTATATCAGTTTAAGAATATATAAACAATAGAATGGTTAAGATGAGCCTTGTCCAAATACATATCTCTATGTATCTTAAAAACTAAGATTTCTTTAATATATGAAGAAATATGCCACATTTTATGCAATAGCTGTGTGCCTGAGAGAGGATAAATTTATTACTTAGTTGATGAAAGAGAAATCTTACTGTTTTACTGACTCCTATTTCAAATCCTCTTGTAAAACTATTTCTATTGGATAAATCCATATATTTACATAGATATTTTGCTTATACTGAGGTGTGTGAGATTTTTCAAACTCTTAGCTGTATCACTTTCAAATTAAGCAGAACTGAGATGACAGAATTTACACTAAATTTAATAGAGAACAAAATCCTATCAAAAAGTTGAATTTAATGTTTTTTTCCAATGAAACATCAAATTGGTATTAATTCTAACATAATACCACCCTATATTTTACCAAATTGCTTTATTAAATAGCTAAACTCTGTTAAAAATACAGGTTGTGGTTACATACTCGTTTTTTTCTAATACCTGGGCAGCAGAATTCTCTTTAATCAAATAGTTTAAATAATAAATTTCTGTCCCACCAAATTGCCAACAGTTCTACCCTTTGACTCGCTTACAATGCCTAACTTCCTCTTTTGGGGGGATTGCACTCAGAGAGGATGATAAACAAAGCCATGTTAAAGGTGTAGGTCAGTAACATTTAGTTCAGTAAATAGAAACCATAGCTTTTCTCTCGCGAAGTCTCTAAGAATTCCTGGCTTTCTCAAACCTACAGCTCCTTCTACACTGCAGGATCATCAGTGCTCTGTCTGTAATACCTGGCTTTGCCACACCGTGGTCCCCAAGACCTGTTTTAGTGGTGTCGAGGTTGTGCTTGAAACAAAGAATGTGGTTTCTTCACTTAGATGCACCTCTATTCCAGAGAGCATTTTACGGATTTCTTTCAGTGTGCTTTTCTATTCTGAGCACTGCACTTGCCCATGTAGTTTTAGGAGACAGCTGACAAGAGAAAAGGAAAGCCAGAGCTGACATTTGGATAGATTTTCTCTGGTGGCGTATCTCTGCTTAAAACAATTAAGTTTTATTCATCTAGTTTTTTTGGTCACCGGTCTGAAGAAGCATAAAGGTAAAAATAAACACATTCTTCCATCCAGTAAATGTTTTGTTAATACGTTCTGCTGACTTCTTGGATCCCTTTAGGCCCAGGAAGGAAGGTCATTTAGCAACCTTTGGACTGTTCTGACCAGTAGGTGCAGTTAGTTCAACCACTTCAGTGGGAGATCCAGTGATCAGATCCGCGACTCCACAGGGAGGGGGAAGAGAAGAGAATTAGGGAGGGAAGAGAATTAGGACATACCGAATGCTTTCTACATGCCAGGAACTGTTTTAAACTTTTCCACTTTAATGTTAACATCAGCCCTCTGAGAAAGACACGACTATGAACCTCATTTTATTAATGAGATGCTGGGACGTACAAGAGTTAAATATGTTCCCCAAGGCCACATGGTTTATCAGATTCAGAGTAAGGACCTAAATCCGGACCATTTTACTTCCTTGCCAACACTGTTAACCCCTTGCTTTGTGTTCCCTCTTGCTTTTATTCACTCTGTTGTGCTTACAACCTTTTCAACAAAGTATATTAACTACATGTTATATTTGAGGACATTAAAGCAAAGAGAAGCTAAGTAACTCTCCCAAGATTACCAGCTAGTAAAGGACTGGATGCAAGCAAAGATCTATCAGCAAAGCCCATCCTTTTCCAGTATCTCTCACTGCTAGAAACCTCTAGGCAGGGCTCTTTATTCTGGAGCTCCAGGAATTGGGTTTTGTTCAAGAGGGTCATGAACTCTCTGAAATGTATAAAAACATTTTGTTTTGGAATGAGAGTCCCTAGTTGGATTCAGACTTTCAGCAGCTCCATTATACTAAAAATATTAATTGCCCCTCCACCTGCTTAAAGCCATATGGAACTTCCCTGAAGCATGTATTTGGTCTGCAGAAGACTCAGAAGAGCTACCCAGGGACTTTTTTTATACTTACTAGACCTGGAGCAAAAACCTCAGGACTATCCCTTCTTCCTCCTTCTTCCAAATCTGACCACTCTGGGGCACCTGGGTGGCTCAGTCGGTTAAGCGTCTGCTTTCGGCTCAGGTCATGATCCCAGAGTCCTGGGATCAAGCCCTGCATCAGGGATCAAGCCCCACATCAGGCTCCCTACTGGACGGGGAACCTGCTTCTCCCTCCTCCCCTGCTCGTGCTCTCTCTCTCTCTCTCACTATCTCTCTCTCAAATAAATAAATAAAACTTAAAAATTAAAATAACAACAACAACAACAAAATCTGACCACTCTGGAAATTCATTGGAACTCCCAGGGTCCATACAGGGAACAGGCCAAAGATCCTTCCTGGAGCTGTGACTCTATTTCAAAAAGCACTGTCTTTATATAATTTATCCTTGCAGTACACATGGTAGAAATTAAAGTTTTTCAAAATGTTAGTAGTAGCTTGTTATACTTAATATTGAAGAGAGAAGGCTTTTAGAGGGCACAGGTTTAAATAGATTGAGAAACACATTCTGGAATATAGTACCACACATTGAGGGAGAAGCCCAGTCAGGCCAATATAACCAATAGATTGAAATGAGACTCAGCCCACAGAGAAGCCCTAAGAAAGCAGAACGTTTTTCTCTCTTAACTTGATTTCATACTAATGGCTGAAGTTCCATCACTGACGTTTTATTTACTAATCCGAAAGCTTTATTCCTCATCCAATATACATATCCTTGGTGGATGTGGATGGGGAATAGCGCCACCATTTTTTAGTCTTTTATATATTAGTTAAATTTATTCATTCAACATTTATTCCATATTATAGTCAGTAAGCCCGTAATTTCTACCAGGTACTGTTGAATCTGACCCTTTGCCATAGGGTTTTGAACTAGGGATAAGCATAAATAAGATCTAGCACTTACTGATAAGTAAATATGGAAAGGCAAAGAAGGAAAGTTAAAGTTGTAAGTCTGGGCACTGAAAACAAACTTAACTCATTTTTAATTTTAGCTAGTATTGGCCCAGCCAGTGTGAAGCTATGTAGTGCATTCACCTAGTCTCCATTCTTATGACCCAACTTCCACTAACAACCCATGTTAATAGAATTAGTTGAGTGGAAAAGTTCAGATAACACAATTTAGTTTTAAAATAGAGCACTTAGGGGTGCCTGAGTGGCTCAGTCAGTTGAGCGTCCAACTCTTGATTTCAGCTTAGGTCATGATCTCAGGGTTGTGAGATGGAGCCATGCATGGGACTCCATGCTCAGCAGAGAATCTGCTTGGGATTCTCTCTCTCCCCCTCCCTCTGCCCCTCTCCCCTACCCCTACTACTCGCTCGCTCTCTCTCTCTCAAATAAATAAGTCTTAAAAATAAAAAATAAAATAAAATAGAACATTTAGCATGTGAAAGCAAAGGAAGGTTGAAAAGATGCAAAAAGACTTGAGAGGGAAAGGACAAGAGAGAGAGCAGGACAGGACAGGAGAGAGAAAAGTCTTACATTCACCACCTGTTCCTGTGAAAGCCTTGTTGGATTTATTTTCAACTCAGGACCTGCAGGCACAAGGTAAGGAGACTGATAGTTTGTGAATCCAGAACTTTTATTGTTGGCTCAAAGAAAAAATCCTGAGACATAGAGCTGCCACTCGAAGCAGGACAAATTTATTGTTTTTTCACATTTATTTCTCTGTTGTCACCTTTTCCTCATCTACCACCAACTAGATTCTGGCATCATGGAAGACATAAAGGCCTGTCATGGTGAAAGACATGAAGAAGCTACCTTCTGTAGCTTAAAACTGCATTTTGATCATTTATCCCATCTAAGCTCTCAATTATTCAATAATGATTTTTTTTAAATATACCATTCTCTTGCATAATTCACCATAGCTTCATTATTAAAATGATATGGAGGTACTATACTTTCAAAGAATTAACTCATTGTCTGCTTGAACTATTATAATCCACTCTCAAATAAAAAAAAAATACACGGACTTAAAAAAACACTTCTCTAGGATGCTTAATTTCCTTTTATTTAAAATACCCACATTTTAGATGAGATCATTAAAAAGGTCCCTTCCAGCCCCTATACTTATTTTTATTATAATGTACAATAGGAAATAAATAAAGCACTTACAATTTTTATAATGACCCAAATTACAAAGTATAGTGAAAAGTAACCCACGTTCACCCCTTCGTGAAATTTCTTCTATGTTCAGTGAGTTCCTTTTCATATCCAAATGATACAGCACGTTTTCAAGAGGCACTTCCTGTCAAGCCTATAAAGGCAGATGTCCTAACACATTTAAAGTGAATCCAGGCAACTCAAATCTCCCCCACCCTCGGCCATGATGCATGTGCCAGTTTCCGCCCCCAGCTCTAACGACCTCAATTTATGACCATCAGTTATTTGATGGAATTTCTCTGCCACATCCCTGAGAAAAAAGATGATGGCAAAGTGCCATTTAATGCCAGCTAACTGTAGTTTATATGTCCTTCCAAATATTTTCCCTAGTACTAGTAAAAACCACATGTACTAGTTTTTACTAGGAGACATGATATATTTAACCAACAGAAAAGTTTTTTAAATGAAATAGCAATTTGATAAATGTCATTTCTTGACAGTCAATATTACTTAATAGGTCAATGAAAAAAAATCTCAATTATATTAATTATTTGAGTGCCCAGAATCACTAACGTAGTATTAAATTTTATCCAAGGAAATTAGTACTTATTATCTAAATTCAAATAATTAATGGTGTTATGTTTGGTATTTTCTCAACAGATTGGATTCTTCAAAAGACCACTAAAGAAGAAAATGGAGAAATGACATATTTTACAGGAGGAAGGAAAAAAATAACAATTATTCGATGATCTATCCTCAGGTTTGCCTCAAATATGTGACAAGAAATTTATTATTACAGTTAAAGATATAGTCACATAACTTTAATCCATCAGGGATTAATCATTTGGAAAATGACAGATCAAGGAAGATCCAAAAACAATACCATAAAGATATATTTTGTAAAATGATGAAAAATATTTTTAAATAATTACTCATTTGTGTTATTTAAGTGAAATTACAAAGTGTTTTGAAGATGAAGAATAACTTGTACAAATATGTTTATATATTAAATCAGCATCCAGAGTATTTAAGGAATGCATAAAAAGATTTTTATGATCATTGATAAATTAAACTTTTTCCATTGGTTCCTGGTGGATATCCACATTCAGCATGATAGTCAACATTTGTAAATGACAAGAAAGGAATTAACTGAAAAAGATCACTTCTCCCTATTTAAATGAGAAAATTTCCTGGATAGAGTATATATAAAATATGGACTGAAAATAGAATTAAGTCACAGAGAATGCATTCAGCATCTTTGTGTTCGGTTCTGTACTTGCAAAGTTTTTTGGTTTTTGGTTTTTGTTTTCAAAGTGTTTAGAAACAATTGAGCTGATGGAAAACGAAGATAGACTTGTTTAAAGGCAACTCACTGGAAGGATTAATTTAAGCTTTCACAGAACATGCTTAATTTTGACATGAGCCCTAAAACTCAAAACTTTTATGCTGAAAACAACACTTCACAGCAGTTTTGTGGGGCATACCAGTGATTTGTCATGAAAAGCCGTGTTGTGTGCGGGATATGCTAAGATGGCTTCTGAATGGAACATGCAAATGCCACGGAAATGCCCAGCTGGGCAGCTTTGGAACGTTAGCGGTCCCAGGATGTAACCCAAAGTAGGAGCTTTCTCAGCTCCTTGGCACATGGTTCATTTAAACCCTCAAGCTGTGAGAGTATGTTTGTTTTTAATTTTTTAAAAGGTATTTAAATTTCCAAACACATTTCTTATTTTTATGAAAGTCAGTATTCCATTTCAGTATTGCGTTTTACCAAGAAGCCACTGCTTTTTTAGTGTGGCATATCCCTATTTAAATAGAACTCTGGAAATGTATTTTAAAGAATCTTAGGTTTGAATTTGCACCAACAGAAAGATATCACACCTCTGTATGAGCTTCTTTGCTCCTGAAGTGATCCTTATGGTGCATTGGACTCTACTGTAGCATAAGCTCGTAGGTTGCTCCGTTTCTTAGGAAAATAACAGTGGATGAATGTATTATAGCCGCATGTGTGAACTACTGCTGTAAAATTTGCTGATACTTCTGTAACAACTCCATCTCTCCACCGGGCTGACCATCACAAGACCAGCACCTGTCCAGCAACTTATCCAGGAAGTCCTGGACTCTACTATTCTCAAAAAGCATCAAATCAAGGGAGTAATTAAATGACATAGGTTTAATTTTTAAAACTAATTTCCAAGGAATTTCCAAGGCCGACTCAGAGTCGGCCTCCCTTGTAGCTCTCCACATCTATGTCTAAGATCCCGATGATCAAAGTCATGCACCTGGGAAGTGCTGAGGTCATCAATACTAGAAGAAAAGCTCAATCTTTCCAGAGATTTGATATCCTCCTGCTGGTCATTGTTCAGAAATATCCACTTCAGGAGTTTCCTTCACTCCCACTACCTATCTCCAGGTTCAGAAGTCATTCTTCCCACCTGTTCTTTTCTTTGCCCAACAGAACTCAGGTCTCTCTTATTCAGAGTCGCCACATTGCACAGCCTGCTTGGCAGCTCAGCTCCAATCTCAGCACATTCTTAGAAGTAAATCGAACAGGTAAACTTAAATTCACACTTGGCCTCTATGACTGCTAGGCAAAGCATTCACTGAAGCAGGAATGTGCACATTTCAACCAAATACGATATTAACCCAGAGGGGAAAGATGGAAACAATGGCATTTTGAAGGTGTTAGAAAAGAGAGGAAGAACCATTCAGACAGATCAAATAGCTACTTATAAGCCTGGCACAGTTCTTAACATAAGTTGTTCCCAGTTTTCAAATAGAATGTTTAATGAACCAATATCCCTTTTCCCTAATACTATTATTTGTTGAGCTTTATGTGTGTATATGTGTGAGCATCTGTATGTGTGTGTAAACACACATGTACACACACACGAATGGACAAACACAAATCAAATACAAAATACCTCAATAATACCAAATGACAGGGTTTGACAAAAACGACAAAAAAATAAACACAAAAGCTACACCAACAAGAAAAGTTTGATTCATCCGTTTTCATTAATTCATTCATTCATTTTCATTAATATTTAACTTTAGTGCACAGTTCTGCAACTATCTAAAAGATGTAAATGCGGAAGCTTTGATTAAAATAATAAGTCAACAGTACAAATGTTCTAAAACATAATCAATGATTAAGAAATATACTAAACTATCATTTTATTCTAAAGCACTTAATAAGAAAAGTGAGTGCTATTTAAGAATATGAGTTTATGCCAAAAACTTTTTTTAACTTTGGTATTTTACAAAATTGATTATTTCTTCCATTGTGAACTAAAATATGTATGAAGTCCCTTTCCAGACCAAACTTAGAATGGTATATTGGTAAATTATTCAACAGCTGGCTCTTCAGAAGGAAAAAAATCCCTGATTTGTATAACTTGCCAATTTCCATGATTTAAATAGGCTTGCCATGGCCATTTTCAAGCTACCAATATAACCCTAACCAGCTTGCAAAACTCCTGAAAATTGATCTGTCAACTCTCATGAACCAGTATAAGCTCACTTCAGCACACCATTGAAATAGATTAGATGACAATAATAGACAATAGATAGATGATAGATAGATAGATAGATAATAGATACAGGGATATAACATGTTAAATATATATACATACATAAATACACACCATATAATCATATTTCAGATTATGCTTTCAATGCTCATCTCAAGCCCAGCAGACAATGCTATCCCTCATTCTTCAATTTCAATTTCCAGAATTATAGCTTTCCTTTAATATTAATAAAATGATATAAACTTTCAGGCGAAGCAAGGAGTTGAAAGCAAGAAAATACAAAGGGTGACACAATGAAAATCAGACCTTCACAGCCACAAAGAAGCTGTCTTACTTTCTCGAGGAATCTAGAACCCTGAAACGATACCGTGAAAGTTCATCCTTTGCAAATATTTGTAATTTCTATGATCCAATTTGAAATTCAGTGGTCCAATTTATTCAGTTATTTTCTTTGAGCCTTAAAGTCATGGGCAATTTAATCTCTGAATATTTCCATGTCATCAGTATGCTCAAAATGAGGCTTATAGGGCACCTGGGTGGCTCAGTCGTTAAGCGTCTGCCTTCTGCTCAGGTCATGATCCCAGGGTCCTGGGATCGAGTCCCGCATTGGGCTCCCTGCTCAGTGGGAAGCCTGCTTCTCCCTCTCCCACTCCCCCTGCTTGTGTTCCTGCTCTTGCTGTCTCTCTCTCTGTCAAATAAATAAATAAAATCTTAAAAAAAAAATGAGGCTTATAGAGGGAGATATTTTTGTAAAATTTGATGCTTACTCAACCATAATAAATGTATGTACACTTGCAAATACCTATTAATACCTATAAATATATATATTCTCTTTTCCTTTTACAAAACCAATATCTAGACTCAATTGGAAAACAAATATCTGTACCAAAAGCAAAAGGTGGTTGCACGTGTTTGACTCAAGCTGGGTTGTAGGGGCCGTGAAAAGCTGTGCCCACATTCTCCCCAGGCATCCCCTGCAAGGGCCACAGCTTGTAGGGTGAATGGCCGCGCCTCCAGCTCCAGGCAGTGTGCTTTCATAGAGGATAATGCCTTTGTCAAACGTGGTAATATGCTCTGTGCGAATTAACTGTCTTGCTTGGCACAACACTCAGAAAACTAGGGAAGACCCAGGTTTAGAGCATGATTCATGTGCTTAGTGCAGTCACGTTACTGTTCAAATAAGGAGGCTTCTGGCAAATCCTTTTTTAGAAAATAATATCCTCTGCATCCTTCGTTTATTTTCAACACCTCTCAAATCCTCTGCATTAGTGATCACCCCTCCCCCCACCACCACCAAGGGAGATTTTCAAGAAGACTAGTGGAGGAAAATCTGTTTGTATGTGCTCTCTGTTTGCTGTGAATACCAGCTTCAGTGAACTGATCATTTATACAGGATTTCAGGCCTCAATTCTTCTGTGACACTCTAAAGGCATAACATGATATAGGCATAATGTAATAGGGACAAAATGCCCTGTATTTCAGAGAAGTAATATCTTTAACAGATTTACCAACCTTTGTGGGACGCTGTCAGCAACTATGCCAAGGGTAGGATGTAGCCACCAGCACCCTACAATGCTCCATCCTCACCCATGGACATAATAATCCAAAAAATTAAAAGAGGGCTCTAAAATCTTCAGACTGACACTATTTTTTAATGTAATTTAATTGTAAACAGCAGAAATTTTTTAATGCAAACACAGCTTCAAGATGAGTCCACTCGGCAACCCCTTAATATCAAACTGCTGTCCCTAAACCTCTCCTACACAGAACTCCTGAAATCACCCCTAGATGTTAACGCTGCAGTACATTACAAAAGGCTCAATTCTGCTGTTACCCAAATGGAAGCACTATTGTGCAACATCTTATCTAAAACAATAAAAATAGAGGTAACATCTAACATTGTAATCTGGTGAACAAGTCAGTATCTTTGATCATCATATTAAAATTTAACCTTGAATTTAAAAATTCCAAGTAACAGCCTTTAACCATCTACCTTGAGGAAACGTGAAGGAGCTCCTAAGCCCCATCGTTCCCTGTGACATCTGGCACCGGGAGGTCCAGGTCTTAAGCAATGGGGATGGATACTTCTGCCTCTAGAAAAGGCCTGAGCTTAACTCCTGAATTCACTGCACCCCAGATCAGCCTGGCCCCACTCCATATCAGATATACACATAAGCACTTCTTGCTGAAAAGTTACCATACTGAAAAATATGCAAGGGCGAGTTATCACTTCAAATGTACTCTGCTTTGAGGTCAGCTTTTTTTTTTTTTTTTTTTTTTTTTTGCCTCTTTAAATATATCAGAACCTTTCCCCCATAACTAATGAGTGCTGAACTTTACCTAAGACTTCCTTGCATCTGCCTCCTGCCGCGGGCTGGAGAATTTCCGTGCCGTGAGGACCGGACAGTAGGAGCTAGAGCCCATCTGCAGGATCTTTCTGCCTTCTGCCTTTTGCCTTTCAGTTGGTCTCTTCTCTTCTCATGTGCACACTAGGGATGGTTTGTTTTGATTTGGAATTTCCTTGGCAAGGCCATTATAAACTTCGTGCCCCTTGCAGGACCTTGCATGGTTGCATGTTTTTTCTGGTGAGTTGAGACTTGGAAATCCTTTAAATATCTGACACACCACAGAAACCCTGGCCGTAAACTAGGGACCAGTGACACTCCCAACTATGATGATATTTGATTTTACCGTATTTCAAGTCACATCGTTAGGGGGGAAAAAAAAGACTACGTGGAATTTTAGAAACTCTTCTGCAAAAGACTGAGACTGGCAGTCTTCCTGTCATGCCCCCAAGGCTTCTTGCATCTTGAGAGACAGAAACAAAAATGGAGGGGGGTCGGGGAGAGGAAATAAAGCTATTTATCTTTTATATATACACCCTTCTTTCTCAAAATACCGCAAGCTTCCTTAGACCACATCGTACCCACATGCTATACTAACACATGTACTTTGCACAAGTAAATTGTTGATGAAATAAAAATATATTCTGCCTTCTTATTAGCTGGGACTAATTTCCTGGAGTTTAGTACACTTTGTCTCAAGTAAAAACGATCATTTGAAACAGCAACGCATCAGATCTTCTTCATACTGGAATCATTTCATACAGGACATCCTGATACTTGGCATTGAATTCTGACATCTCTTGGCCTTATTGCAGGATGCAACAGCTGTCTTCATGAGGAAACACTGGCCTGTGAAGAGAATGGTGTACTGTGTATTGCTACTGTGAGGGTGTAACATTGTTAACAGTGTGAAGAATTGTATCCATTTGATTAAAAAGAAAAATATTGTATATAATAACTACTGCCCTGAAACCTGTATCATATCCAATAAAGTTTTCAGCATGGTCTGACATAAGGTGTATTGCATTGTGTATTTTTTTATTTACCTCAGAATAAACTTATTAAAATGAATAACTTAAGGGTATGTGCATTTCTGTAAGACATTTATTGGACAAACTCATTAGAAGAAAATGTTTTCATCTCCTCAAGAACAAAGAAGCAAAACCTTTGTTGACTCTAGTAATTTATTAGATGCCTAACTTAAAACCATTTTTAAAAATCAGTTATCAGGTAACAGCCATTAAAGTGGCAGAGTTACAAATAGCTGAGAGAGTAAAAGAGTATTTTGAATATCCAATATATGGTGTATCCCGTACAGTGATTTGAGGTCAGAGGTTTGGTATTTTTGGTATAATTCTTTCTTATTTTGTGCATCAGCTGTGCATCTTACGTCAAGGTAAAGGAGCATCCTGTCTTATCTATGAATTTTTTTTAAATGATTCAAAGAAGATTGTGATTGCTGTGATTTTAAGTACATAAATTTTATCCAAGATTATTATTTCTTCCAAAGCTCCAGCTTTTTTTTTTTTTAAGCTCCTTAGTAGGTTTTCACTTTGATGGTCTAAAAGGAAAAAACAAAAGCAAATTAAGTGTGTCTGTGGTGTTTCCTGTACACAATATAGCAATGTGATTAGTCTTTTGCAAACTTGACACAAAAGCCACAGAATCCGTATTACTACATATCTTCTTCTAATGGGATGTTTTAATAATAAATTATCTGTTGTATAACAATAGATTGGACCACATGGTGAGAAACAAAAAAAAAAAACTAAGAAATGAAAAAAAGTTATTTTCTTTATTTAATCTATAATTCAAAGAAATATAATTATTTAATATATAAGGACTGGAAGAAAATATAGGAAGGAATTTTAGCAGTAATTACACAGGTTCATCTTGTCACTGTTTTCATCCTCAACCCAGGCTGTAGGATGACTGAGGTACTTTCACAGAAGAAATGGGCTGACTTATGAAGTTATTTACAAAGTCTTGTACTAATTTGTGTCAGCACATGTCTCCAATGCCCTGTCTTTTCTCTCCACTGTGAGATAAGTAGTTTTTCTGCCATATCACCCTCCGCCCAGGATGAGAGTACACAGTGGAGGTACTAGGAAAAAATCTGGATATATCCGCTATAAAATAAATGGCATACATCAGAACTTATTATTTGTAAGGCCTAGGGCATAGGCACAACATTTGCTTTCCCATCCTTTGTGGTGTCTTTTTCACTTTTATAAAATTAATGTAATAATCCACAGGCTGATGTCAGGAAGAATTTTCACCGAAGAGAAGTGATCAATGAGGACTAGGGGTGACTTCTATTTTCTTCTTTAGAATAGTTATATTATTTGACTTGTTTTTAAATAAATGAGTATCCATTTTTAAATCAGGAAAAAATCAGGGTAAAAGGGAATATATACACATTGTAGGATATCTGAAAAACAGAAAATAATTTAAAAAGAGTCATAACACCAGAAATTGCTAACATCCTATTGTCCTTCTCCTGGGCATACATGCTTATTTTTTACATATTTCTACTTTGATATGCTTGATATCACAGAGAACATGGTACCCTGTACCTTCTAAAAATCTTACATTCTCTTTTTAATTTTTCTTTCGTATTAAAATGGTGATAGCCATCAAATTCTTTCCCTCACTCTGGAGCTGACAACAAGAAGAAAAACTATCCCTCTCACATTCTCTCTAAGTTAATAATTATTATACACACATATATATGCTATACTAGAATTCTCCATAGTCCAGATGTCAAATAATTACTTTTTTTACCTACTTCTTCAAACAGGGGTGGGATGGGCCAGACACCAAGGAGTGGATACGGAAAGATGGGAAAGGTAGTCTCACTAAGTATAATAGCAAGTGTGGCCCCACTGATTATGCAAAACCAACTGGGTTATTTTATTAACAATCCTTGAAAAAGAAAGAATTTTTGCCAGAAACAAGAGCTGTCATCATTACATTACAAGCATTACAAACAAATGAAGACAGTGAAGGGGAAACAGAGGAACAAACAAAACACGAGGCATATAGAAAACACAGCAACATAGCTAATGTTACTCCAACCATATCAATAATTATGTTAAAGGTAAATGGTCTAAACACTCAAATCAAAAAGCAGAGATTGTCAGTCTGATAAAAGAATAAGGTCCATTCATATGCCCTCTAGAAGAGACAGACTTTAGATTCAAAGGCACAAATCAGTTGAAAGGAAAATGATGGTGGGAAAAAAATATGTCATGCCAAGAGGTACCATAAGAAAGCCGGAGGTGGCTGTATGAATATCAGACAAAATGAACTATAAGATGTGTACAATTCCAGACCTGGGAAGAGTCTAATTTTGTGAGAAAGAAGGAGATCCCTGGAATTTCTCAGTACACAGAAATCCAGGTTTATACTTGAGCTGAATTTGATGTCTTGCAGATTTTCAAGGACTCGTTGGTGGCTGAAATGAAAATTTTTGTGTGGATTAGAGCAGAATCATGGAGTCATTCCACTCTGAGAGTTGAGTCTTAAATTAGTGTGTAGAGTCCCTGACCTGCACAAATTCCAGTTACAATGGTCCAATTCCTCCCTTCTGGCAGGAATAATAGAACAAGCACCATTGTGTGTAGGCACCCAGGCTGCCAGCCCCTTCACAGATGAATGCAGTTTGGTCATGTGCCGATGCCCCAGTTAGTACTTGACTGGCAAGAACTGGCTTGAATTAATAAAAGCAGCATTGAAACATCTGCAGGTTTGGTCTTTAGCTTCCACTTTGCTCAGCTATTTTTTTTATTTTTGTAGTATCTTTCAACCGAGCATGTGTGGCAGGAATTCATTTAGATACCACAATCCCAAATGACATTCCAAAAGCAAGAGTGGAAATGCCTCAACCTGGTGAATAAAGGATAGTATCCAGAATTGGTCATCAGACTATAATTAGTGGAGCTGGAACTTAGCCATGCTGGAGACTCTAACCGTCCTCGATGAAATGCCCAGGGCTCTTTAGTTTCACATGCTGAGTCTCTCATTTTCTATTTTCTTCCTTCCTTTACTCTCAGACTTTTATATTCTATTAGCACCCAAGTACCATCTGCTATTCCTTTTCATTCACTTTCCAAACCCTTCTTTCATTCCTACCCATTCTGCATACCTCATCATTATAAGGTGGGTAATTCGGCAAAGATTCCAATTAGTGTATTATTTGACAGCACAGCAGTTTTTCACCTTTTAAGATGGACCATATCTTCATGAATGAAGATTGTATGTTTAAATGCAAAGTCATTTGTATTCTGTAAGAGCTATAAGAATTGGCACATGTGAAGCAGGTAGTTTTGAATGGAACTGATGGGGCTGGGTGAAGTCTCCCATTTTTCTACAAGCAGAAGAAAAAAGGGAAGAAAATCAACATTTATTGCCTACATCTCACATGCCAGGCAATTTTCTAACATGTTATTTCATCTTATCACTAACACTGTGGTGATATTATTATTATTTTTGTTTTACAGGTGATGTAACTGAGACTCGCAGGAGTTAAGGGGCTACTTCAAGGTTATAAAGCTAGTAAGTGGTAATGTTGAAATAAAAACCAAGTTCTATCTGGTTCCAAAATCATTTCTCCCAACAGCAAGGATTTCAGAAGTCATGGGAAAAGAAATGAAAACACAGAGAGATGCAAAAGAACACACATCTATCTTTGTAATAACTGGCACATAGTAGGTACTCAGAAAATATTTGTTTATTATTGAATGAATGCAAGAATTGATAATCTGAGTAAAGTTTTATTTATCTGTATCTCTTTGGGAGGAAAACTATGAACATATAATATGGTCATTAGTCATAGACTCATAGATTTGAAGGCAATTTAAAAGTCATCCAGTATTGGAAATTTCTTTACAACATCCTGATAGTATGACCCAGACTATTTCAGGCTCTTCCAAGAGTGAGGTTTTCACCACTCCAGCTGGAAATCCTGCTCTGCTTTTGAGAAGCACTAATTGTTTGAAAGCATGCTCTTGTATCTCAAATTCTAATATTAACTCTGTATTAACCAAAGTGTTAGTCCATTTATCTAAATTTTATTTAACCTATTAATTGTATCTTAGAGTATTGCATCCCATAAACTTACTACTTCTTGTGCAAAGTAACACTTAGTTTAATTTTCCTGTCTCCATATTATTTTAATATCTAAAATTGCCTCTCAAGTTAATGTCTGTCAATTTATTTTCCTTCTACCAACTGTCAAGACTCTCAGACGAGTGTTTTAACTTATCCAAAAAAAAAATTAACAAAATTGGAGATTAAGATATTAAGATCATTACAATATGATAAACTATTTTAAAAATCAAGACAACATATGACAGTGCAAACATAAAATACAGCACAGCTATGATGCATTTTGCATCTAACAATCTTTTTTCATAGTGACAAGATAGAATTATGAGAGTTTATAAAATGAAAGAATGCATTTTACAAAGAATATATTAGCTCATGTATGGCACTGCCATAGGTCAAGAAATTAGTACCACTTATTTAAGATCTTAGATATAATGGTCAGCTCTTAGAAATCCTGATTCTCTTGGCCTTTTTGCTGGCCTTTGTCACAAGCCAGTTTGTTGCCCCTTCCAGAATGATATCTGTGTCCCAAGCTTGAAGAAGTTAGGTAGAAAGCCAATCCTTCTTTTTAAAAAATCAGAATTGTAAAACATTTCTGAGAATTCCTTCCTCCCAGCAGACTTCCACTTATACCTTGCATAATGGTGTTACATGACCATTCCACATTGCAAGGGAAATAGAATATTTAACTTCCAGCGTCTATAACAGAAGTAGGAGATGAGTTGAGTGAGTGCTCGCTTCAGCAGCACATATACTAGAGATGAGTTGGGTGGGATTTGGTATTAAGTGATTAAACTCATAATGTCCACTTAAATGGTATTTCAGATATAATCAACATGATTACTATCAAGTTTATTCTTATATGAATGGAACTTCAGATGAGGAAGGATCTCTGAAAGCCTTTTCAACTCCAAAACTCTATGGAAGTACAAAGGAAAAATTAAAAATATTTTTCAGAATGATTTAACACATGTTCCTCATATCATGAATCTACACAGCATCTTTGTAAGGCTCATCTAACATTTAAAATTCTAAAACCATAATATTATTTTAAAATATTTAAGACTTTATTCATTTATAAAAATATTAATTTAACAGACATTTATTAAGTATCTACTGTATGCAAGTAATTTTATACCTGAAAACTGAGGAGTAGTCACCATTCCCCTAAAGAGATATCAAAAGATGGTTTTTATCTGAGGGTAATTTTTTCTGACAATTCTTTGGAAAATGCTTTTGGCAGAGTTTTGAGTTAAATGTGTTGACTCTCAAGCTCCGGTCTCTCTTTCTCAAGGAAGTCCTACTGAATGGCACACTATGATTTCTCTCTTCTCTAAATTCCTATGGTCTGTCCCAGTCCATATGGCACTAAATGACATTTTAGTTTTATACATACACATTTACGCATCTATACCTATTCCAGTCTCTTCTGAAGATAAAACTGGGCTCACATTAACAGTTACAAATATCCTTGGATATATCCAACCCTTTGTTCTTTGACCTGCAGTCTACCTATTCCTGGTCATTAAAAATATACCCCCTCCAATTCTTTCACGAATTCCCAAAGGGCTGTCTTATGTTCATGAGCACAACTTCTTGGTTATCAAGTGGTGTCTGCCATTTTCTTCCTCTAGTTCTTGCCAGTGGCATCTTTTGCTGATGGCATCCTCAATACGAAGGTACTGTGCTGTCTTCCCTTCTAAAATGGGGATGAGAATACCTTCCTTCTGCCTATATTTCTCTGATACACTTGTGGTCCCAATCCTTAAAAAAAAAAAAAAAGAAAGAAAGAAAGAAAGAAAGAAAGAAAGAAAGAAAGAAAGAAAGAAAGAAAGAAAGAAAAGACACGCTTTCTATCTTAACCAACCAACAGAAGCCAGGACAGACACTTTTCTGTAATCAAAGTTGTCCTCTTTCCAGATGCCAGACCTTGTTTTATCTAGCTCCTCCATTAGGGTAACTCCAATTATAAAGCTCCTCAAACTGAAAGCAGACTGACTCCCAGTGAATTCTCCCTTCGGTCCTCCAGACCTACACAGGCAAAGTCCAAGCAGGGGCCCTTGTTGCCTGAGCACGCCTTACCCTACAAGTCTCCTGTCAGCTTCCTGAGGGCAGGATGCTTTGTACTTCCGTTTTGCTCTGCATCTGCTTTCTGTGCACTACTTAGCCACAATAGGTACTCTGTAAACATGTGCTGGATTGAATGTGACCAGACCTATTTAGCATGAAGAGAGTAACTTCTCTTGCTGCACAGAATTCAGAAGTTAGCTGAGGCAAAAATGAAAATGAATACAAGACTTTCCCAGAGATGTTGATGGAATTGCATTTGATGGCATTGTCAGGAAGGCATCCTGAACTGATAGAAATAAGAGAGGAAGAGGGGACTGCTCAGACATCCTAGGGCTACCTACTTCTCCAATGAGGCATTTGCATTATGTTTAAGTATTACTCCCACTGACTATAAAAGGAAACAACCATTCTCTTTAATCAATTTTTAAGGTCAAGTCAGGCAAATGTGCTTACATTGAAAGTGCCTTTTAAAGATGTAATTAAATATGAAGAATTAGTCTCTCTTCTTTCCTTTCCTAGACATTGTGGCATAAACATTGGCATTTTGTTTCCTTAACTCACTTCCTAAGTTCACTTCCCTCCGAGCTCTTTCCCCAGACGGTGTTTCTGTAGCCCAGACTTTACCCCACCTATCTCTCTTTCTAAAAACATATTCTCTTTTTACTTTGGATTTTAAAAGTTTTTAAATCATGATGATTCAGATATTTACATACGGTAGTTTATCCTTTTCAAATCAGCAGTTCTACAGGTTGTGAAAAATGCACAAAAGCATGTAACCACCACCACAATCAAGATATAAAATGTTTCTATTGCCCTAAAAGTTTCCACATGCTCATTTTAGTCACTTTTCTCTCCTCGTCCCAGCCTTCTCAATGGGTCTGATTCCTGTCCATTTAGTTTTGCTTTTTCCAGAAGGTCATATCAGAGGGTTCATAAAGTATCTGCCTTTTGTATCTGCCTTTTCTCATTCAACATAACGTGTTTGTGATTTATCCATGTTCCTTATATATCAGTGTTTTCCCTTTTTACTGCTGAAAAGTATTCCATTGTATGGATGTATTTTGTGATTATGATATATTTATTAGTTAGTTTTTATTGTCTTTGAAACTTACAGGGTGGTGGCAGGAGGGGATTGTGATTATATTATAATTGGCTATTTTTGTTTTGTATTTCCTATGAGACAATATGGCTTTGAAAGACCATCATGCCTAGTACTCAACATAGTTATATGCCTTGTATTGCCTGAGTTGAAATGTACTCAGATTTTATAAGCTGCATGAACAACCTGATAAATGTATTTGATGCTTTCCTTATAAAGCAGTTTTGAAATACTGTATCTCAAAGTGTAATCTGGCCACCTAATAAAGAGAATGAACTTTGGAATAGGGGAGACTTGGGTCCACATGCCCACTCTGGCACTGAGAGCTGCACTTGCTTGGACAAGTGTCCTGACCTTGGCTTTCTAAGAATGAGCTTCACTCACACAGTAGAGAAGATAATACCAGCCCATAAGTTGTGATGAAAAGCCAAAATAAGATAAATTTGGAATAATAATACATGTGGCATTCTTAGCACTTGTTATACAGTAAATAGTTATCTTACTCCCCTCTTCTCGGCTCCCTATCCTGAGTAGTCTCTTTGGTATATATGGATTTTTAATTTCTGTAATAATTTAGGGCAACAATTTAGGGTTTTTCCTTTAAATTTCAAATGACTTATTTAAACTATTTTAAATGGCTTGTTGTAATTCTCACTGTGGATGGCAATAACAAATGATTATTTTTTAGTCAAAAATATGCACATTTTCTTTTTCTTTTAAGATTTTATTTATTTATTTGACAGAGACAGAGATAGCAAGAGCAGGAACACAAGCAGCGGGAGTGGGAGAGGGAGAAGCAGGCTTCCCCTCGAGGAGGGAGCCCGATGTGTGACTTGATACCAGGACCCTGGGATCATGACCTGAGCCGAAGGCAGACGCTTAACGACTGAGCCACCCAGGCGCCCTGCACATTTTCTTTTTGCCCCAGTTTATAGAACATACATTTATATTCTAACCATGTAAAAGAGCAACAGCTGGTGTTTGTTTTGGTTCAAATTAAGTTATATATTAATGTACAGAAACTGACTATGGAACTGGCTGATCTAATCTTTTCTGATCAGCCTTGATGTTTGTCACTTATCTTCTTCATCCACATATTCACTCTGCAACCTACAACCCAAAGATGATAAATACAGGAAGTTCTGCTGCTTTGCTGCAAATATGGAAAGCCAGTAAGAGGAGCATATAAAGTAACCCTAATTTGGGAGGTGGGATGGAAACAGACTATAATCAAAAATGAAAGGCAACTTATACACAGTAATGTATAATGTACCAAGCAGATGTGTACGTATCTTAGATTCTCAGCCTGAGGCATTCAGTGGTTAGCTTATAGTATTACAATAACATTTCTTTGACTCAAGTCCTACTTAGAGATGTGTAGGAACCTCAGGCCTAAATCTTTCCTTCTGATCTTCTGTGGGTTACTAGAATGTATATCTCGCACATACCAATTAGCAGCAAAAGTGTCCTCTTGGCTCCTCTAATTACCATGATGGTCCCAACTTTCAACCTGGACTGCATGGCATGGTGTCCCGGTCATTGTGGTCTTCTCCTGCTCTTAGTGTTGATCACTTGTACGTGCTTAGTGGTTTGAGGAAGGAAATAACTTTTCCCTCTACTCTCCTAGGTGTTATGGCTAGGGCCCTATGAATTATATGGGCAAAGAACAGATTAACAAGAAAAACAAAACAAGTTTATTAACATGTCCATCAAGCATACATATGGGAAAATCAGTGATGGTAACTCAAAGGGGTGGTTAGAATGTGGGGATTATATAGCATCTTAACAAAGAACAACAATTTTGTAGACAGATTACAAGACAAAGGAAAAGTGGTTTAGGCTTTTGGGGCAGCAAATAATGGAAAGATAAATATATGGAGAAACTCATGAAAGTTAAGAGCTAGTGGATAAGGTTTGTTATGTAGATTTCTCTGGTGCCCTCTCCAGGCCGGTATGAGTCTAGAGTTATCCCTGGTGATGAAGAATTGTCCTGACCTTCCTGGTAGAAAGGAAAAGGCAGAGAGATTTTCTTGTGTCTGTTTATTCTCTATTGTCTTTACTCAAAATAATCCTTATGTCAAAGTGGCATATCTTGGGGGGTGTACTCTGAACCCTTTCAGTGGCTTCTAACTTATAATCATTTCCTCCTCTGGTTCACGGTCCAGTAATGTTTCTATTGAAATGAGAATATTTACCACTCCATTCATGTTATAACTTAGCCAAAAAGTCTCACTATCTTTTACTCTATCACTGGAATGTTAGTACCATTTTTACCGTTTTGCTTTGTAATCCTTTTAATATCTACCCCCCGCTCCAGGATTTAGAATGGACACCTTGTTTTACTCAAATTAATCTTGCCCCTTAAAAACCTCTTGTTTCTTGGATCAATGTTTTACACCTTACCCTCCCCTGGGGGTAGTTCTTTTCCTGGAAGTCTCATAGCTCAAATGGATATATGGGTCTGCCAGACTAACCCTCAGTCTCTGTCTTGAGTCCTCAAGTTAGCTTGCCTTCTCTGAGTGCCTCCCCTGGGCCCTCTAGTTGAGGACACACAGATATGCATGCATACATGAGTACACATACACACACCCCTACACAACTGCATGTATTTTTAAAAACCTTTTAATATTATTTAAAAGTGTGCTAAGATATAAATATGTAATGCCAAGACATCAAATTGAACAACTTAAACATGTACAATTTATTGTATATCAGTTATACCTCAATGCAGCTGTTAAAATACAAATATAATCACTTAAAATCTTATACTTAAAAATATATATATAAACATATGGAAGGAGTTTGTGCTAGGGCTGGAGCTGAGTTTTAGTCATATATGTCATGTGGAATTAGGTAGTTGGGGAAGGAGAAAGCAGAGAATGGAAAAGAACAGAAGCCAAATTGCAAGGAAATATGATGGAAAAAATTTCTGAGCCAGACTCAAAAACAGAGCCAAAGGTCAAGAGGAAATAGTGTTTCTGGATAAATGTGGTAACTTGTTTGAACACTTTGTGACCCAGCTATTCTGGACCCAGCTATGCATCCTGGGGGGATTGGGGAGGGAAGAATGGCCACAGGTAAATCTGACTGGATCTTGTAATGCACTGGGGCATAAGCAAGCCTTCTGGGGATTCCATCTAAGAGAATGTCAGTCTAAGGGGAGGTAGCAGCCGCCTCATTTTAAGGCAGAGTCCCAAGCAAACCTGGCAACATGAAGCCTGAAGTCATCATAAGTTGTTGAAATGGAAAAGGATCTATGCCCATTTAGTGGTGAGGGAGAGCACGGGCCTCAAACAGCAGGGGCCAACAGCAACTAGCACTGATCTCCCAGTGCAGGTGTGGAAGTCATAACCCACGGACATAAGAAATAGTTCATGAGTTGAGAGCCTTAGTTATAAAAGTGGGAACAGTGAAAGGAGGACACTTGGGGGCATTTGCCTGAATGGGATCTCATCTGCACTCAGAGACTTGCAAGGCTGATGAGTTTCCGTTTATAACTGTGTGGAAGCCACTACCTCTGTGTCTATGTCATGGGCCACAACTCCAAGAAGAAAATGAACTACATTACCACACTATACCATGTGAAAAATGTATGGTTTTATAGACTTGAAAAATGTTAGTGCTCCATGAATTTAAGCCTTGAAACATCTTCATTTACCTTTAGATCTAGAGGTTTTTGATAGAAGAAACTACTTTCCACATAACTGTACTTTTATAAAGGTTCATATGGAGAATCTAAAGAAAATGTGCCTAAATATTCTTTCATTACATTAAATGGCATAAACTGGACCAAACTTCCGTATTCTCTGCTTGTATATCTCATATGATTTCATCTATAGCAAGACTCTGGAGATAATATTAAGTAATGAGATTTCAAGCTCACAGAGGATAGCCAGGTAACATATTGGTTCCTACCACAGTGCTTAGACTATTATTTTGCACATGGTAGGTATGTGTTAAGTAAATGAATAAATGACAAAAGTGATGTTTTTGCAAGATTCTCAACTTAATCCAAGTGAAGGATCATGTTAGAAATTATAAAAATGTAAGAGGGAAAGAGAGGTAAGAAGTCTGGAGGAGAATTATGCAAAAAACTTAAAAACAAATACTAGAAGACCATAAGATGGACCAAAGTTTGTGAGCCAGGAATAAAAGTTTTGCTTTCTTATATAGCATAATAGAAGACGTAGAAGCAGAAAAGATTTAATGATTAAGACTAAGATGCCTGGCAAAACCTAAATTCCTAATCTTCTGAGGCTCTCCCATCTTCACTGATTTCATTCTTTTGATGTGTAAACAAAGCTCATTAACCTGACAGTCAAATAAATCCTAATGGCAAAATTGGCTCTGTTTGACTTTTTAATGTTAAACATTTGAAATGTGTTTCCATCTAGAAGGACAGACTCCAATCTAACTGGCACAATCAAAATTACTTCAACTAAAACAAGAGTTACCGTGATTCATAGGAGGCAATGTTAAATTGCAAAATGGTTGAGAAAGGAGGGGTCTCGGCTTCAGAAAAAAATAAAAGCTACCTGCAGAATCAAAGATTGTGTATTCTTGGCAGAGGACTTAAGAAAAAAAATTGTCATTGTGAGTGGTCTTATAAATGTGTCAGACTGAAGAAGACCATGTACTGAGTTAAAATTAGGTCTCATAGAATCAAGGCTACAGACGTGCCATGGACACTAAAGGCACTTGAAGTTTGAAGATAGAGGGCCATGGAAGTGATGAAGAGTTAAAGAGGAAGTAAGTCCACAGTGAGGAGAATGGAGCAGGTACAGGCAGGGAGGCAAAGCCAACAACTCACACCATTGCCTAAAGTTGTATAAAATGATCTGTGCTCTTGCCTTTTCCAGTCTCCATTTTAGGTCCCTGAGGCCAGGCTGTAATTAATTCACATCTTTGGGTTCTTTGAAATTTCCTCATATCCTTTCAGTTCTTTGACTTAGGCTAGTTTAAGTAAGATTGCATTTTCCTCCTTGAAAAATACAGTCATTTCTTTCTATATCTCTAACTGAAACATCCAAGTTTTCCAGAGACAGCAGAGTAACAAATAACCATACAGCTGGCTTAATCCATCATATGACACATTTCTTTAAAAAAAAAAAAAAAGCAACAACAATAAAAAACAAAATAAAATCCTGAGGTTCATGTGAACAACGTTTTCCCCTCATTGAGCTTGTCCATGTTCTAAGAGATAAACTTCCTAACTTCTCCTTTTCTCTGGTTCATCTTAATAATTAGGTGTTAGTTGAATAAATGTGTTTATTCATTAATGGAAGAAATATTTACTGACCACCAACTAGGTGTCAGGCCCTGTTTTGGGGACTGTGAGTAAAGTTAATGAGACATGGTCACTGTCCTCAAGGATATTCAATAGGAAAAATAAAAAGAAAATATTAAGAAGACACCAGGGAATTTCATGGAATGAGCAGTCAGATCTCTCAAATGACTAGAAACAGAAAACAGAGAAAAGGAACAAAGCAATCTCTCTCACTCTTTCCTTCTCTCTCTCTCTCTAATTTATTCATGCCTCAGTGTCTTGGTCTCTCCCTTCTGTTTTCTATGAAAAGTTACTAATTGGCTTTTTCTATGCTCATTTAAAAAATGGCTGCCCCAAGTGAACCTGAATTCCTAGTCCATGTGGCCAGCAAAGACCCTCTAGAATCTCTGTACCCTGAATACAACTCCCTAGTGTCAGGTGTCTCTCTGTATCCCTAGGAGGCAAGGTGACTCCCAGAGGGAAATCATGGCAAACTCAGAGAGCAACCTGTGGGCAGAGCTGGCTGATTGTTCTGCATGTCTGCCACACACATGAAAACAAATAAGGACAGTTAATCCTAGTAGTGCTAGAACAGAAGTATGAATAAAATGCATAGATGAATTGATGGCTCCAGGGACCTGGGGAACATAGAACTATTTTAGTTTTGTTTACTTGTTTTGTTTTTAAGTTGGAAGTGTCTGGACATCATGCAACTCAACAGGTGCCGGGAGACCTGTGGGTGAGTCAAACGCAATGGATTCTGAACTTTACTCAGTCTTGTCATGGATTTACTGGGTAACATTTGAGGAGTCATTGGTTATTTCATTGCAAATTTTCCAGGAGTAACATAGAATTTCACATTCCGTACCCTTTTTAGGTCTAGGGAGAAGAATGTAGAACTCTTCAGAAATTCAATGTAGTAATTATTTTTAGGAACTATTTGCCAGGTACAGGACTAGACACTTGTGATGTAAACATGTAAGATTTCAGAGATCCAACATTTAAGTGAGAAGGCGGAGTATATACACGTTACTAAATTCAAGTCATATCATAATACATACAAAAGAAAGAGTTTTGGTAAGAGAGATAGCAGAGGCAGGTTGAGGTTCAACTGGGACCTTAAACACTAAGGTGCTTGAACTTCATCCTGTAGACTTCCAAAGATTTTCAGCAAATCAATCCTGCATTTTGGGAAGAGAACTTTGATGGTATAGAGTGGATCGGAGACAGGAGAGGAGAAAGCACAGAGAGATTGCATAGGAGACTGACATTGTGAGGAAAGACCAAAAGGGCTTGAACTAAAGAGAGTAGCAATACACACAGAAAGTTGAAGATGGAAATGTTAGGGATAAGGACAAATTTTTTTAAATTTTATTTTATTGTGTTACGTTAGTCACCATCAAGTACATCATTAGTTTTTGATGTAGTGTTCCATGATTCATTGTTTGCGTATAACACCCACTGCTCCATTCAATACGTGCCCTCTTTAATACCCATCACCGGGCTAATCAGTCCCCTCACCCCCCTCCCTTCTAAAACCCTCAGTTTGTTTCTCAGAGTCCATAGTCTCTCATGGTTCATCTCCCCCTCCGATTTCCCCCCTTCATTTTTCCCTTCCTACTATCTTCTTTCTTCTTCTTTTTTTAACATATAATGTATTATTTGTTTCAGAGGTACAGGTCTATGATTCATCAGTCTTACACAATTCATAGTGCTCACCATAGCACATACCCTCCCCAATGTCTATCACCCAGCCACCCCATCCCTCCCACCCCCCACCACTCCAGCAACCCTCACTTTGTTTCCTGAGATTAAGAATTCCTCATGTCAGTGAGATCATATGATACTTGTGTTTCTCTGATTGACTTATTTCGCTTAGCATAATACCCTCTGGTTCCATCCATGTCATTGCAAATGGGAAGATTTTGGGTTTTTTTATGGCTGCATAATATTCCATTGCATATATATACCACATCTTCTTTATCCATTCATCTGTTGATGGACATCTTGGCTCTTTCCATAGTTTGGCTATTGTGGACATTGCTGCTATAAACATTGGGGTGCACGTGCCCCTTCGGATCATTACATTTGTATCTTTGGGATAAATACCCAGTAGTGCAATTGCTGGATCATAGGATAACTCTATTTTCAACTTTTTGAGGAGCCTCCATACTGTTTTCCAGAGTGGCTGCACCAGCTTGCATTCCCACCAACAGTAGGAGGGTTCCCCTTTCTCCCCTTCCTTGCCAACATCTGTTGTTTCCTGACTTGTTAATTTTAGCCATTCTGACTGGTATGAGGTGGTATCTCATGAGGTTTTGATTTGGATTTCCCTGATGCCAAGCGATGTTAAGCACTTTTTCATGTGTCTGTTGGCCATTTGGATGTCTTCTTTGTAGAAATGTCTGTTCATGTCTTCTGCCCATTTCTTGATTAGATTAGTTATTCTTTGGGTGTTGAGTTTATTAAGTTCTTCATAGATTTTGGATACTAGCCCTTTATCTGACATGTCATTTGCAAATATCTTCTCCCTTTCTGTCGGTTGTCTTTTGGTTTTGTTGACTGCTTCCTTTGCTGTGCAAAAGCTTTTTATCTTGATGAGGTCCCACTAGTTCATTTTTGCCCTTGCTTCCCTTGCCTTTGGCGATGTTTCTAGGAAGGAGTTGCTGCGGCTGAGGTCAAAGAGGTTGCTGCTTGTGTTCTCCTCTGGGATTTTGATGGATTCCTGTCTCACATTTAGGTCTTTCACCCATCTTGAGTCTATTTTTGTGTGTGGTGTAAGGAAATGGTCCAGTTTCATTCTTCTGCATGTGGATATCCAATTTTCCCAGCACCATTTGTTGAAGAGACTGTCTTTTTTCCATTGGACATTCTTTCCTGCTTTGTCGAAGATGAGTTGACCATAGAGTTGAGGGTCCATTTCTGGGCTCTCTATTCTGTTGGGATAAGGACAAAATTGATATGGTGTGGTGGTGGGGGGGACTGGTGGTAGCCCTGAGGATGGAAAGCAGAGGATCCTAGTTTAGGTGATTGTACATGGAGGAATGAGACAAACAAAGAGCTGGATTTAAAGATACAAAGAGGTCAGAGAGAACGCTGGGGAAAATTCATCTGAGCCTCCTACCCAAAAAACTCCAGCCTAGAGTTAGAAAGAGAAGAATGGAGAGGCCTCACTCCATCCCATAGTATTCTCAGAATGTGGCCCCTGGGTGTCTCAAGATCCTTTTGTGGTTGGTAGATCAAAAATATTTTCATACTAATATTGAGACATTATTTGCATTTTTCACTGTGTTTGCATTTGCTCTATGGTGCAAGAACAATGATCAGTAAGAGTAATCACTGCATTCGTCACCACTGGACACTCATAGAGAAAAAATGAGAGGGAGAGGGCAAGGGGAGCAGTGGAGAGAAAGGAAGGAGGAAGTATGGGAGAAGAGGACAGAGGAGGGGAGGGGAGGAGGGAGGGAGAGAAGAAACCAGGAAGGAGGAAAGAAGGAGGGAAGAAGGGAGGGAGGGAGGAGAAAGATAGTTTTACTTAAGAATGTCCTTGACAGGGCACCTGGGAGGCTCAGTCAGTTAAGCGTCCAACTCTTGAGTTTGGCTCAGGTCATGATCTCAGGGTCATGAGATCACGCCCCACATTGGGCTCCATGCTGAGCTTGGAGCCTGCTTGGGATTCTAGCTCTCCTTCTCCCTCTGCCCTGAAACATACTCCCCCCAATTTGTGCTCTCACGCATTCTCTCTCTGTCAAATCTCTTAAAAAGAGAGAGAGAGAGAATGTCCTTGACAAAGCAGGAAAAATTAACTACCTTTATTAAATCTCAACTCTTCAGTACATGTCTTTTAAATATTTTTCATGAGTAAACCTGGTAAAACACATAAAGCATTTGTGTTGCACACTGAAATAGGATGGTTGTCTCAAGGATCCGTAACCTGAACTAGCCACGTTTTTCATGGAACACCAGTTTTACTTGAAAGAACAGTTGAGAGACAAACTATGATTATTCAGTCTTGGGTATTGTATAGAAATTTCTCAAAAATGAATGAAGTGGGCCTTTCATTTCACATAGAACAACTGATAGTATGTGCTGCCAATGATAAAATTCAAGTTTTCAAGTTAAAATTGAAATTTTGGAAAATGTGTATATGCCAGCATGAGCTTGACAGGTTCCCAATATATGAAGACTTTTCTGATGAGATAGGTGATGATATGATTTTTTTGATATTGTGTACTGAAATGTATCAACAATTAGAAAATCTGCATAACTCAGTGAACCAATATTTTCCAAATGATCAATATATGATGCGACAAAACTTTGTGTGGGTGAAAGATCTACTCAAAGTGCTCAATAGACCAATGAATTTTAATGCACAACATGTTGGAGGAGGTTATCAGGAGGATGTGACAGCTGGTTGGCCTTCAATTTGGACCTGGGTAATTGGAAGCTCCTTATCTCCTCCCCTGTCCTTGAAATGTAGGTTCTGCCTACTGTTCCCACATTAGTAGCCACTTCAGGGACACAGCTTTGAGAAAGTAATATGTTACTGAGACTATCTGAACTGTATATATGACTGAACCCTGCCTGTTAAGGGCTCTACATAAACTTGAGATTCTGGCAGCAGTGTGGAAATTCACTCATCTTGTGGCCACTCCAGACAAACCTAGAATATAAATTCCCTTGCTTATTAAAACTGCAACCCCCCAATAGGAAGAGGTCTGCCTCTTTCTCCTCTCTCTCCTTGCCCTCCATGTGTGAAGGCCAGTTTCAGATTTCAACCCCAGGAACTCCCGAGGTTGCAAATCAACACTAGGATAAGAAAAGTTTATTGATGTGGTTTCAGATTCCCCATTGGAACTAGTCTTTAAGAAACTACCACTTTTTGAGTTTGGGGGCAGTATCAGGAATATCCACAATTGTGTCCTGTTTTTTCTAACTACCAGATTAATTCCAAATTAATATAATTTCACTGAAACTACCTATCCCAAGAGATTGGATGCAGGAGCAGATATGAGAAATCAAGTGTTTATTTTTTAAGCCAGACATTAAAAAGATTGGCAAAATTGTAAGACAATGCCATTCTTCTCAGGATTTTCTTTATTTGGGGAAATATAGCTATTTTTTGTACACTTTTTGTATTTACATTAACACATAAGAGCCTTATTGTTGAATTAATATATAAATATTAGAAAATGTATCTGTTTCGGGCGCCTGGGTGGCTCAGTCGTTAAGCGTCTGCCTTCGGCTCAGGTCATGATCCCAGGGTCCTGGGATCGAGTCCCACATCGGGCTCCCTGCTCAGTGGGAAGACTGCTTCTCCCTCTCCCACTCCCCCTGCTTGTGTTCCTGCTCTTGCTATCTCTCTCTCTGTCAAATAAATAAATAAAATCTTTAAAAAAAAAAAAGAAAATGTATCTGTTTCAATTTCTTACATGATAAACACGGGTAGAAATAATCCACATAAACAAAAGTTCTTTGGGATCCTCCATATTTTTTCCAGCTTTAATAAGGTATAATGGACAATTACAATTTGTATATATATATAAGGTGTACATCATTAGGTTTTGATATATATATATATACATTGTGATCTGATTATCACAATCAAGATAATTAACATATCCATCACTTCATACAGTTACCATTTTTTGTTTTTGTTGTGAGAGCACTTAAGACCTCTCTTAGCAAATGTCAAATATACAATATTATTAACCGTAGTCACCATGCTGTACACTAAACACCCAGGATTTATTCATCTTATAACTAAAAGTTTGTACCCTTTGACCAACATCTCCCAACATTTCCTCACCTCTAGCCTCTGGTAACCACCATTCTAGCCTCTGTACAATGAGTTGGCTTTTTTAGATTCCAATGTAAGTGAGATCATACAGTATTTGTCTTTCTCTGGCTTATTTCACTTAACATAATGTCCTCCAGGTTCATCCATGTCATTGCAAATGGTAAGATTTCCTTCTTTTTTATGACTGAATAATATTCCATCATCTTGTTCCTTGCACACAGAGCTGAGTGACCACAGTGCCCCAAGCATGGTTGCTGAGGAGGTTCCTCATCAAGGGCAGTATGGCTGGGGGCACCATCTACCTGGTGTATGACCAGGAGCTTCTGGGGCCTAGTAGCAAGAGCCAGACTGCCCTTCAGAAGTCTGAGGAGGTAGCCCCCCCCACCCCTCAGCCATGGACCAGTTCAGCCAGTACATGTATGAGCAGACCAGTCTGAAGATACCCCAGCTCCCAGTCCCTCCAAAGTTTAACTCTCACATCTGCAAGTCCTGGAATTCAGGCATCATTATGCTGATGTTGGCTCTCTCGGTGGCCCCATCCAAGGTCCAGGGGTACTCCAAGGAGGTCCGGGGATACCTGATGGAGCAAACCAAGTAGCCTGTCAGAGGAGGCCACCTGCCCCAGTTAGGAACAGAGGCAGAGGCACCATAGACCTGGAAAATCCAGCCTGGGACTGGGACCCCACTCCAAGAGCAGCTCCCAGCCTTGTTGGCCAAATAAAGGACTTTGGAAGTGTTAGAAAATATATACAATATTTCACCATCTTTTTATCCATTCATCTGAGAGATTCTCAATAATTTTAAGTGTAAAGGCCTCCTTGAGACCAAAGATTTAAAAAGCCCTGCCTTAATCTTATTTCCTCAGGATGTGGTGTCCAGCACAGTTATACCTAAGCAGAATAGTTCCCAGGAAGATTAAGGCATGAGTTCTCAAACTGTTTGGTCTCAAGAACCCTTTCTACTTTTAAAATTAATGTGGGGCAGGAGTCGATTCTTTGTTTCTTGAACTTTGAAATTTTTGCCTGCTCTGGAAAAATATAGCTCCTGATTTATTCTGTACCTCATGCCAGCATAATGTTAATTTGTCCAGTTCTGAGCACAAAAGCAAAGAAGGGTGCATTTTCCTCTCCAGCACCCAGAGACAAAACACAGATTCCTGTCTCACATGAAGGGAGCTATACTGCCTCCCAAACAAGGGTCGGTTCCAAACACTTACTCACATTTCAGTGAGTCAGAAGGAAACAGACAGATATTCATCTCCCTGAAACCTGGCTGACTTCCTGCAAGAAGGCTGTGAGGAGAGGCTAAGTTGGTGTCAGGGTTAGTGAATGGCCACCTAAGAGCTCTCAGGTGATATCTGGAGTCTTAGTAAGCAGGTGAGTACCATAGACAGGTCAAAAAAAAAAAAAAATTCCTTCAAGTGTGTGTCAGGATTAGTAAGTAGAATTAGTAAGGGACAGATTAAGAAAACAGGAAAGAACCAGGGGCTATCCATTTTGAATTCAAAGGTATTGAGTTTATAGTCATGGTGCAAAGCAGTAACATCTGGTGAATATCAATTTAGTGCTTTAAGACTCCAGCCTCAGCTATGGTAAAGGAGAGCATTTGATTTTTACCAATTAATTAAGTCCTTCCACCATGAACCACTTTACTTGAGTGGCAGTATCCCAAATATTCCATAGTGCTCATACTAGCTGCTCCATAAATATTTGGAATGGTGATAATAATAATGATTAGTCTAATAGTTCCTTAAGTTTAATTTATTAAAACATTGGATTATTTCATAAAAGTGGTCACTGGAAGAATTCTGGTTTCAGCAACGTGCTGGGAATTTGTGGGTGAACTTTTGGAGGAAAAATCAGATTTAAAGAAAAGAGAATATCCTGGGGCACCGGGGTGGCTCAGTCGTTAAGCGTCTGCCTTCGGCTCAGGTCATGATCCCAGGGGCCTGGGATTGAGCCTCGCATCGGGCTCCCCGCTCGGCAGGAAGCCTGCTTCTCCCTCTCCCACTCCCCCTGCTTGTGTTCCCTCCCTCACTGTGTCTCTCTGTCAAATAAATAAATAAATAAATTTTTTAAAAAAAGAAAAGAGAATATCCTATTTCTTAGGTTGGTAAGTAAAAATCTCAGATATGGTTACAGAATGTCCTTTTTTCCAGATCTGAAACTCAAATAATGGAATAAAATGGTCATGGTGTAATACAAAAAGGAAGAGTCACAAGTTCATATATGGGTTCTCACTCGTCTCTGTGTCTTGAAGTAAATCGCTTAAACTTAGTAATCAGATCAGCTGCTTAGTATCTTGGAGGAGAGGAATGAATGAGGATTTATCACACACACACACACACACACACACACACACACGGTGCTTTTGCAACAGGTCTTGCTTAAATATACCTCGGATAATCATAACTTGTGAGCAGATCTTCTTTCCTGTCGAGTTTGTTTCTAACCTGGTCATTCTGCACTTATTTTTGTCCGTTTCTCCACCCACTTGAGAAAAGCAGAGAGAGCCACGCACGGCGCCACCCGTAAAAGCGTGGCTTTGGGCTCGCGGCGCCCCCAACCCCCCCCCCCGCCCCTTCCACCTCTGCTTGGAGCCTGGAGCCACGAAGGGCTGCAGAAGGGCCAAGGTTCTCCGGGGGACCCGGGTTCCCTGCGGGCGGGCGGGCGGCAGGCCGGCCGAGAGGGGCGGGGTAGTGACAGGCCGGCTCCCGCCCGTCGGATGTGCCCGGCCAGTCTGGTGCAGGGCAGGAAAAAGGCCAGGCTCGCGGACCCCAGCCCCGCGGCCTCCGGGTTCCCCCAGGCCCGGGCCGGAACCGCGCGGGGGAGTTCAGGTGTGGTTTCCAGGGGTGTGGTTGAGCGCAGGTGCCCGCGGGGCGCAGGAACTGGGCTCGGTGGGGCGGGGCCGGGGCAGATCCGGTGTTTGCCGTGGCCGAGGGGCGGGCCGGGGCGGGCCTTGGCGTCCCAGGAGCTGCCAGGCAACTTTTCCCTGCCCTCACCCCGGCGGGCGAGAGAAGCTCTCGGGACGGCTTCTGGAGTCCCTCCGCAAACCGCGAGCAGCTACCGTCCCCCCGCAGGCTCAGGATGCGTCCAGGACGGACAGGGGGCGCGCCGTTGCGGCTGGTGTTAGTGCTCAGTCAAGGTAAGCGAGGAGTTCGCTCTCCAGCAGCTGCCCGAGGGACCTGCGCGGGTCCCTGGGGCAGGAGGGAGGAGTTTTGCGGGATGAGGGGGCAGGCAGCGCGCCTCTCTGCTCGGATTCCACGTGGCCCTAGGCTCCCAGCCATCCAGAGCCGGAGAGAGAGAGACTCCCCACATTCCCTCCCTCCCCCGCCTGGTGTCCCCATAAGGCGTGTCTCACCCTGTCTGTGAAGCACCCTTCAAAGTCAGCTCCTGCGCGCTTTGGTTTTAGACACACGTGCACGCACACACATGCACAGAGGGAGTGGAGACTAAGGCGACTGTCCTGAAGATGGAGAGTCCTGCAGCCCGGCGTAGACAGCAGGTGCCGCCCGGGACCCACACCAGAGGGTTCTTCGGGTCCCGGGAATCCGGTTCTGGGAAGCAGCATGCACCACCTCAGCGCCATACCCGGTGGCTTTGCAGGAGCCTGGGAGCCCGAAATGCTTGTTTTTCAACCCGAGGGTGTGAATTATGCTTCCATTTCTTCAGGCTGCAGCACGGATGTTTCTAGCCTTAGAGGACATAGAAAAACCTAGTGCCTCTTAAATACTCGGCAGAAGGGAATTCTTCCTTCCAAGGGAATTCTTCCTTCCCTTCTGCCTTCCTCTAATTGTTGTAACGTTTCTGTTCAACTTGATATAAACTTAGGCCAGGAAAAGTTCTTTTTACTTTCTTGATCATAGCTGCTGCCAACAAGAGAATTAAGTAAAGCGGTGAGAGTGAGGCCCACCCATCGCCTTCTGCACTAAGTTGTGCGACCCTCATCCATCAAGTGTACCTTCTCCAGACCTTTTCCAGAGCCTAGTGTGTGCTTACTGTAAGAACTTTAGTTTACTGGGAGGAAGGGGGCCACATTTGTATTTTGTAGTTTGAACAGCTATCAAAACAAAAAAATGGTCTCTGATTTTCAAGTGTTTTTACAAAGAATATAAATATTTCCTAATACATATAAATATTTCCTATTCCCCTTTGAGGCGTTTAGCCAGGTTATTCTTTATTATGGAAGAAACCTAATCCAGATAACCCTGTAGCATTTTCTCCCAGTCTGAGATAATAGAGAAATAGCACCACTATCCCCAACCCCAGCAGAAACTAGGCATCATTAGGTTTTCTGTCCAACCCTTTGTGTGGTGCTTCGTGGATATTCTGTGCTGGTACCCAAAGAGTGTGTTTTGAGGGACCATCAACCCTAATCTAGGGGTTTCAAATAAAGTTGGATTCACGCTGAAAATCAGTCCCTGGAACACCACGACCTTCCCAAGAACTAATAGACATTTAAATCCAAGGTTTATATCTCTCTTTAATTACCCATTATTAACAGAAGCAATGGAAACATAACATCATTTTCTTTTTTTTTTTTTTAAGATTTTTATTTATTTATTTGAGAGAGAGAGAGAGAATGAGAGACAGAGAGCACGAGAGGGAAGAGGGCAGAGGGAGAAGCAGGCTCCCTGCCGAGCAGGGAGCCCGATGTGGGACTCGATCGTGGGACTCGATCATGGGACTCGATCGTGGGACTCGATCCCGGGACTCCAGGATCACGACCTGAGCCGAAGGCAGTCGCTTAACCAACTGAGCCACCCAGGCGCCCCAACATCATTTTCTTATCTTTGAAGTGTTGAGGCTTGTTTTTTAAAGAGCAGTGAGAAATACTTTAGTGGAATGTGTTGCTGCAAGGCATGAAGTCAGGTATAGAGGTTTTTAACCTGGAGGTAGTTAATAAGGACAAATCAGTGCAAGCAAGCAGAGGTGATTTAAAATGACATCTGTAAAAATGATTTTTTAATATTTATTCCTTCCTTCTGTTCCAGTTATTTGCATACTCAAGAAACAAATTTTCTCTAAATTCAGGATGATCATAATCAAGCTTGGGCATTTATGATATCAATCCAGGTTCCCAGAGAAGCAACATCACTTTCTGATACCATGAATATCCCAAATTAACAAAGAATAATTAAATCTCGAGGTCAGTGATAGCTGAAGTTTTTTGGCATTACCCTACGTATGTAAAATTTTTGAGTATTCATCATTACTATACACATACATATATGTTTATAAATTATATACAAGTACAACTGTGTAATATAAATATTACAAATATAAATACCAAAAATGAGAATGTAAAAAGCATATGTGTATGTATGTGTGTTTATACATCTCACATCCTGTCCAGCATACATGCCAACCACTGTGGAAACTTAAAACCCTCAAATCTCATTTTAACATTTAGAGTCAAATTTACTTTCTGTAAACCTTCTCATGGGTGTTTAAGAGAAAGCAGTGCTCAAAGTTCAGTTTCCTCTTTATCACCTTGCATTGATCACTCCTTGGTTTAAGTGCTTATAGTCATTGAAACGGTAACTGGCAGATGAAGGATGGAAGAGAAAGGCCATAAGGGGCCTAGATCATTCATAATCTAAATGATAGGTCCATAGCGGAAAGGAAAATGGAATTTTAAAGTGCACAGTGACACTTATATTCTCCATTGTGCTGCCAGACCACAGATAATCCTCATCTTCTCTCCCTGCCCCAGAGTCTTTACCGAATACTTTCAAATCCTCTCCCTCACTCTCTTTCACAAGCTCATCTGTTTAGCCCAGTCCTTGGTGTTTTGACTTCCATCTGGGATCATTGTCTTCATTCTCCCAGTACTCTCTGGGCCAGTTCCCCACTCAAGTCAGAATCCCCAGCCAGACTCCTCTTCTGGTTCCGGATCAGTATTTCCATCCGCTACCATCTCCACCCAGATGTCAAATAAGCATGAGCTCAGTGCGTCCTCAACTGAAGTCAAAACACCTGCCCTCTAGAATTCTCTCCTGTCTTGTCTGCTGTTGGTTACAGGGCAGCAGCATTCGCATGCAAACACGAAAACCAGAAATCTTCTCCCTTGTTTCAACTTGACAGCCTATCTCCAAGTTCTGTCCATCTTCCCCACCTTATGCAACTTCTGCCACCACCCAGTTCAGGCCCTTTCTTTCTTTGTGTTTGGACAACTGTAAACTGGTTTTCCTGTTTTTATCTCTTATCCCTCTGCTCCATTCTTCTCGTGGTCACCAGCATTATCTTTCTAAACACTTATTTGTATCCAATCAACCCCTTGCTTCAAAAATTCGGTGGCTCTCCATCTCCTGTCAGAGTGAAGTCCAGATTTCTTGGCCTGGCCTAAAAAGTCCTTCACCATCTGGCTGCAGTCTGTCCTGCCTATTCTGGCTTTTTCTCTGCTACACTCCTCATGCACACATATCAACGCAAGTACACATACTGCACATAGGCATGGGCATGATGCACATGCCCCAAAGCCGTGGAGATACACCTATACACCCTTCTGTGTTCTGACTGCACTTGATCAGACCATATTTAGTGTTATTTTCCAGACTATTCCCTTTGCCTTCACTGCCTTGATGCTTTTTCCCTTTTCCTCTTACCCCTTTGCAACTCACCATTGCCCCAAGACAACCCCAAGCAAAATTATAAAGTAGGGAAGTTTTTCTTTTATGACTAAAAGGGAAGTCTGAGGTCATCTCTCATTTCTGGGACTGACCCTAAACTGCCTCAGCACCTCCATGGCCATAAACCACCATCTTATAAAGTAACTCCCCACCCCATGGCTCTCCAGCTACACCTGCCCAACCATGACTATGCTTTGCTCCCTTAAGTCCTGGTTCATGAGCCTCTGTTTGATTTAAATTCAGGCACTGGGGCTCAGGATCAGTATTTAAAAGCAATTATTCAAACATTTCTTATGTACAGCCAGATTTGAAAGTAATTGCTTAAATATTAGGGCTGTATCTCATCTTTCCTAACAAATTAAAATTCCAGTATTGCCTGTTCCACCTTGTTATGAGATGACCTCCAAGACAGGTAGGTTTCAACATCAAGAATCAGTGAATGCGTCAGTTCAAATGAATTCCCTCTATAGTGGGTGATGACTATTCCTGTCTAAATGTGCTAATGGCCATGGGCCTATTAAAAGGAATAAGCCTGTGAATGTAAAGAGATGAGCTTCCAATGATGGAATTTTAGACATTTAGCAAAATAAAGGCACAAATTCAAGTCAGTATATCAAAAATAAAGTATTTCAGGAAGAATGGGGAAAATATCGGGGACCAAAGTTATCATCCTGATGTCGTGTGAATGTTCCCACTTAAGTTAAAAGCTTTGGTTTGGACTATCAGCCTTGCTTAGCTTGGGATGTTACTGAAAGATTCAGCACAGCATAAAAGAGAAGGAACCACAGAAGGCTGTCATTCTAATTGGCAAGTCAAAGATAGGAGGGGTTTTGTGGGGTTTTTTTTTTTTTTTTTCATTTGTTATGGTGACTAATGATTTACCTGAACACACAGAAGAATATCTCTCTAAAAAGAAGACTCTTAATACTGTAAATCCTGAAACAAGAGATTCTGTATGTGAAAATGATTCCTATGATGGCCCTTCAGATGATCCATAGGTGCTTTGTTCATCTGGCTATAGTGAATTCCATAAAACTAGCATTTGAACATATTTTTATGCAGTAACTGTTTCATGGAAGGCAATGTGCTAGGCTCAGCCATAGGAAACTTGAAACATGGTCCAGAGAGTTTACAGTCTATTTGGAAACAAGTCCAAACATGAGGGAGGGACACTGTCTCAGCCCCTGGAAGGTACCTAGCCAATTTCAGCCCCTGCCCTCCTCCTTTCTGACAGAAGTTCGGTGACTGCCTCCTAGTCGGAGCAGCTAAGAGAGCGGGGCCCTCAAGGGGCTTGCACTGGGCCATTCCTAGTTGTCCCATGCTTCTCTCCAGTGTCTGATTTAGACATGGGCATGTGATGGCAATGAGATATGGAGGGAGATATGCTTGGAGACTTTTGGGAAAGAATTTTTCATTCTTAAGAGAGATACTGGATAAGAAACATACTGCCAGGGTCTAAAGGTGAAGCTTGGGATAGCTGTAGCCATCTTACAGCCATGATACTAGCTAGCTTGAGGATAAAGCCAGTACACTGGCCCAGGGGAAAGATAGAAAGCAGGCCCTTGATATGGTCTTTGAGTTTCTGAATTATTGAAATTTAGAGCCCTCTCTTTGTGCCTAAAAAAATGTCTGTATAATTTAAAACTTGGTTATGTTGTTTTCATCATATTGTGTTGTTGTCTATGCTTATAACAGAGATATCTAACATATATTTCTGTGATGTAATAGATATCATTTGGTTATATATAATTAATTGCTAAATCGGTAGTACAGAATTTAGTGTTGAGTTCAGAGGATAGAGAAATGTCACTGTGATGCATTTAAGTATCAAGCCTCCTGGCGAGTCTTCATGGGCACATGAAAGAATCTTTACAATTCAAATCTACTGTGAAGGACCTCAGAGGTCAGAGTCCAGTTCTCCCCCTTTAAAATGGCTGCCAGTGATAATAATATAGGACAGAGAGTAACATAGCCAGGAATGGGACCCAAGTCTCCTAATTCCTGGATCAGATGTTTTAGATGCTTGACTAGGAAAGGAGAAGGTCATTATGTCCAGAACACACTGTTCAAGGTATTCACAGAGGGTAAAAGGGTGAGAGGGTGAGAGTTAGTAGGCACTTGACCCTAAATGGCCTTGTAAACTGTGGTAAGGAGCATGGATTTTTGAGGACAATGGGAAGGTTTTGAAGAGCCTTAGCAGGGGAGTGACATGATCAGATTGGCTCCTTGGGTAGATCACTCTGGAGGCAAGGAAGATGGTGGATTGAATGGAGGCCAGACTGAAAGCACCAAAAGCACTTAGGAAAAACTGGTTCTGGTCTTGGTTTTAGCTTAGTGCACAATTGGGGGATGATGGTGCAAAATTCAGTAGCAGTAGGGAAAGATCACAGGGAACAAATCTGAAAAGTAGTTAGGGAGAGTGGACAGGATTTGGTGAGGATTTACTATGGTGGCAGCAAGTGAGGGAGAAGACAAGCCTGAGCCCTAGGTTTTGGCTGTAGACAACTCAGTGAGCTGCTACTGAGACGGGGAAGGCAAGGAAAAAAGGCAACTTAGATGAAAAAGATCATCAGTTCACCTTGACGGGTTGTTTGAGACATCCAGGTGCACATGTCTAGTAGGTAGATAGTTATATATATACAGCAGTATTAGAAGCAGGAGAGAGAACAACAGGGGATAGAGATTTAGGAGTCAGAGGCAACTAGAGTCATTGAGGACATGGTGTTGATGAGTCAGGCAGAGACCAGAAGACAGCTTTGGCCACAAGAGGAGGGATTACCTGATGGAGTCAGGTGAGGAGGAGGAGGAGCCAGGGAGAGAGGAGCAGTGAGAGTAGTAAGCAGAAAGAAGACTGCAGGAAGTAGGGCGCCACACAAATATCCTGAGAGGGAAGAGTTGGTTGGTAGGATCAGCTTGTTCACAGAAGTCAAACATGTCGAACAGCCTTGACGAAGGCAGTCTCCATGGGGCGAAAAGCTGAAGCCAGAGGGGAGTGGGCTGAGGAGTCAGTTCACCGTGAGGAAATGCAGGCAGCATCCGGAAGTTAGGCACTAAAAGAGGAGAGGGAGTGGCAGAGGGACAGGACGGGAGAGACTTGCATAAACAGACCAACAAACATGGGAGAGACTTGCATAAAAATGATTATAATGAGATTTTTTTTTTTTTTTTGCTTCTATTACTTAGGTTATTGCATGGTCTACTTGTGAATTTTGAGAACTGCATTGAGGCATCTGCATATGTGGCAGGAGTCCCTAGAGGGGGAGAGACTGGGGGAAAGGACGAGCGCTGACATCCAATGCAAAGGGGTCGTCAGAGAGAAAGGGGGGGCAGAATTGTAGGGCCGCAACAGCAGCACCTCTGGCAACAGCTTCAAAGCCACAGATGCCTGTATGAAGGAAGGCAGAGTGGGTTTTGGGGTCTGACATGGAGAAGACATGAACTGATGAGACAGGTGAAGTTGATGACTTTGAGGGGTGCAGAGGGAGACAGCCCAGCCGTGGGAATTGGCACCCCCCACCCTCCAGGGTGGCTGCTTGGACCGATGAGGGAGCCCTTGTATATGTTTATGTTTCAGAGCAGACTTACCATGCTAAAATAGCTGTAATTAATAAGCTTTGCATGGTTTTTAGGGTGCATAATATATAACAGTGTTCAAATTCTGGTTGCAGAATTAATATCTGTGCTTTAATCAGATTTCTGAAGAAACAAAGAAGTTCTTTTAGAGTTATAGATAGGTTTCTCCAGTTAAGCTTTTAGTTCTTTATTTCTATCCAGTATAATAAATATCCTCAAAGTCATCTTTTCAGAAATCATAGTCCCATAGAACACAGAGAATTAGAGTTGGCTTTGAAAGGTTCTGTTAGTAAAATATTAAAGCCTTTTATTCTGTGTAACTCAGCGGTGTTTTCAAAGTGTTTTAAAACATTTTCATTTAATCATACAAATTAGAAAAGAAATTAATGCCGACTCTTAATTTTGTTAAAGTTATCATTAGTTCAAAGTACTTATAGTCAAGTATTTTTTCCAGTCTGTACCTGCTGACTCTTGTACATATAAATTACATTAACTAACCAGTACAAACTTGAACTGTATATTTTGCTAATGTTTTCAGGGCCACAGAATATGGGGACTGTTAATAGTTTTCAAATATATTGTTCTTCCTTTGAAAGAGTTGTCTGCTTTGTTGTCCAAACAGTTCACTGCAACTGTGCAATTTTGTTGGTGAAAATTCCCGCATTATTATTCTATGTTCTGAAAGAGTAACTGCAGTTCTTCTTTTTAGGAGTTTAAAGTGACTAGAGATAGTTTTTATACCACAGAAGCCATACATACTCCTGATCATTGAAAAGCTTTCTGTATAAAAATGAGGTTAATGTTTAAACAGAGCCATGGAAATAAAGGAGTGATAGACACTGTATTGTCAGCATAAGAGATTATTTCATTGTGTTTTGAAAAGCATGAGCAAAGCTCTTGCGCCCATGGATGCCTTGAACATTGACAGTTGTCATTCCCTCTCATTCATTTGAAGGTGGCCTTTGTTTGTCTTTGTGCACGCCTGATCTCATTCCCATGGATACAGTGTAGAAATGCAGACTGGCTTCTGGTCAGCTCAGTCAGACAACTCTATTCCAAATTGTTGACCAGTTACCTTCAGGTCCTTACCAAATAGCTTCATGGACGCTTGTTAGAATATGGACACTGAATCTTTGGGCTTCTATAACCTTTCCAAAGCCATATTCCAAATGCTAGTGTATAAACAGATCTCTCAAAACAATTGACTTAGTTTTTCTATGTACTTATTAACATTGTTGTGGGGAAAAAAAAGAATAACTTAGCCTTGGAAATTGGGATACTTCTATGTGATCTTTATTTACTTTTCAGCATAAAAATGTAATAGCTTGAATAAAAAAGGCTTAATAAAAAATTGAAAGATGATTAAATAAGTAATTTATGTAAATGTCATAGTGTCTTAGTCCATTTGGATTTCTATAACAAAATACCACAGACTGGGTGGCTTTCATGATTCTAGAGGCTGGAAGTCCAGGATCGAGGCACCAGGTTGGTCATGTTTCTGGCAAGAGGCCTCCCCTTTTTCGAAGCTGGTGGAAGGGGCTGGAGTCTCTCTGGAGCCTCTTTTATAAGGCACCAATCCCATTCATGAGGGTGAAGCCTAAGCACATCTCAAAGGCCCCACTTCCTAACACCATCATCTTTGGGGGTTAGGATTTCAACATATGAAGTTAGGGTGGGGAAGGGGGACACAAACATTCAGACCATAGCACATAGTAATTAAGAAACCCCTTTATCATCACAGTATTTAATTTTTGCCCCGAAATTATCAGACATCATTTTATCATTACTTTTTTGTTATGGTCTAAGTGAGATACGGCCTTAACCCTTTTTAAGAGTGCAGTCCTCACGGTCTCTTACCTTTGTCTGTGTTCTCTTTTTGTGAAATACTCTCTATCCCTCAACCCATCTTCTGCACATCATTTATGTGTCAATAGCATTGAGGCTCATGCACCCCAAGAAACCTTCCCAACCCCAATTCAGTTTGGGTGTTCCCCGCATGTTCATAGCACTTGTCACTTACTATTTCAAAAATCCATTTACTCAGCTCTCACCCCCATCAATTGCAAATTCTGAGAAGACAGGGCCCATGTCCTTTTCACTTGGGCCCAGCTGAATTTTGTTGAGTGAGTGATGACAGTCTGAGACATGTATGGCAACTCCTGTCATACACGGAGGAAAGGCACACTTTCTGAATGAAGGCCAAGTGGAAAACTTCCTAGTTCTTTCCAATTAGAATATGCAAAAAAGCCTCTATGTGCAGATTTATCTGAATTGGTTAAAATATTTCTTGCATTGATCTTTTTCTTCCTTCACTTCTTTGGCAGAGTTTGTTTGCTTTTAAAATGTCTCTTCTTTGCCTTGAAATGTGCAACTAGGCTAGCTCTATTGACAAGTAACAAGATGAATCAAAGCATGAGCATGGTATAAACATCCTTTTGTCCCCAAAGCGCTCATTTCCCTACTCTCTTCTCATAAAGCAGCACCCATAATTTAGCTTCAGCGGACTCTCTCTTCCACTGAATACCTTCTTTAAAATCACCTTCAATCCTATTTATCACAGTATTCCCAAGACCTGGCATATAGTAAGTGCTCAAAAAAAATGATTGGTAAAAAAAATTTTTTTTTAAGATTTTATTTATTTATTTGACAGAGAGAGACACAGCGAGAGAGGGAACACAAGCAGGGGGAGTGGGAGAGGGAGAAGCAGGCTTCCCACAGAGCAGGGAGCCCGATGCCGGGCTCGATCCCAGGACCCTGGGATCATGGCCTGAGCCGAAGGCAGACGCTTAACAACTGAGCCACCCAGCCATCCCAATTGGTAAAAAAAAAAATTTTTAATAAACCTAAAACTAGGGACATCTGGGTGGCTCAGTCAGTTAAGTGTCTGCCTTTGGCTCAGCTCATGATCCCAGGGTCTTGGGATCGAGTCCCGTGTCAGGCTCCTTGCTCAGAGGGGAGCCTGCTTCTCCCTCTGCCTGCCACTCCCCCTGCTTGTGCTCTCTCTCTCTCTCTCACAAATAAACAAATAAAATTTTTAAAAAATATAAAAATAAACATAAAACTAGAACTCAGATAACTGTGAGGTACATAAGTCCATTGAAATACTAAACTTGATTAATAGTTTCAGAATATTAAAGCTGAATGTTTTAATATCCTTATAGGAAAATGACATACTAAAATAGTCATCTTAACAGAAAAAGTATTTGTATTTCTCTCTTTTGACATTTATAAGTGTGAAAGTAACTTTTTATAGATACACTTACCATATGTATGGAAATGATTGGTAAAAAATACACTTTTTTTTCACTTGATATCTTTTGTACAATTCTATATGGGCTTTGTATTTACAGCTTTGCATTAATGCATCCTGCCATATCATGGCTAGCTATTGTTTCATTGTTGGATATTTAGGTTGTTTCCTGTGGCCTTTTTCCCCTACTGTAAATAATGTGGCTATAAATATCATTGTGCAAGAAGCTTTTTCTTTCCTTTTTCCTTTTGGACAGTTTCCAGAGGGGGCATTACTGGGTCAAAGATTATTTGTATTTTTTAGCTCTTGTTGTGGAGTGAACAGTGTAGGCCTCAATAATGTGTGAATTTACAAATTTCACCAACGTTAGGTTTTAATTCACCTTTTGTAGTTTTTTTTTAACTTTTTTTAGTTTGGTGGATGTAAAATGATGCTTCAGTCTTTATATTCATTAGGGTGTACTTTTTAAGTTACAATGTAAAAATGCCTGTCTTTTGAAAAATATGTGTAGATTAGGATATTCTAGAATTTAGGCCTAGAAGAACATCAAGAGATCATCTAGGAAATGCCTCAGTTTAATAATAATCAGCTTTTGAAATGACTGAAGCCCAGGACTCCAGCCTGCAGTGTTCTGTCCAACATTCAAAATGCTCTTAGAATTTCTTCCGAAAATCTCTTTGACAACCCCCTCCCCCCTTTAGTGACCTATTTCCCATAGGCTGATTATAATCCATTTCACTTGGGGAGTGGCAGACCTCTAGTTAAGATTTCCATGCTTCCATGGGTCAGACCGGTTTAGGGGGAGAGAGAGGACATTCTGTTTGCCAGAGCACTTGACTTCAAGCAACCAAATTTGGAGATTGTTCTGGTGAGCTTTTGCCATGTAAGCCCTCACCCTAAAACTTAGTGGCTCAAAATGACAACCATCATTTGTTATCTCTCACGGTTTCTTGAGTAGGACTTTGGGAATAGCTTGGCTGGGCAGTTCTGGCCTGAGGTTTCTCATGTGGTTACTGTCAGAGGGCGGGCAGCTCTCTCTTTGTGTGGCCCCATCAGGGGGCCTTGCCCTCATGGCACCCTCTGATAGCCTGACTTCCTGCAGGATGACTCAGGCATCCAAAGGCTTGTGTTCCCTCCCTTCCCCCAAACTGGCAGAAACTGCATGGCCTTTTCTAACGTAGACTCAGAAATCATGCAACTTCCTCTATTCATCAAAGCAATCATAAAGTCTCGTCTAGATTCTGAGGAAGGACACTATCCTCTTGATGGGAAGAGTGTCAAGTAATTCCCAGACAGATTTTAAAACCACCGCAGTAACTTAATCAACTTAATGGTGCTTACGAGACAGTTCATTGTTTACATCAGAGTTGCTCAACATGGGCCTTATTGACATTGGGGCCAGAAATTATCTATTCCTGCTGGGCAGGTGGGGGTGGGTGGAGGGGCTGTCCTGTGCACTGTAGGATATTGAGCAGCATCATTGGCCTTCACCCACTAGATGCTGGTAGCCACCCCCCCCCAAGTGTGACAACCAAAAATAGGTCCAGACATTACAAAGTGCCCCCGAGGGACAAAATTCTCCCAGCTGAGAACAACTACAATAAACAAACGTGTACAGATGTACCTCAGAGACAATGGGGCTTCAGTTCTAGACCCCCACAATAAAGCAAATATTGCAATAAAGTGAGTTAAATAATTTTTTTGTTTTCCAGTGTATACAAAAGTTATGTTTAGACTATACTGTCATCTCTTAAGTGTGTGATAACATTATGTCCCCAAAAAGTACATGCCTTAATTTTAAAATACTTTATTGCTAAAAAGTGCTCATCATCATCTGAGCTTTCAGCAAGTCAGAATCACTGATCACAGATCACCATAACAAATATAATAATAGTGGAAAAGTTTGAAATATTGCAAGAATTACCAAAAGACGACACAGAGACATGAAGTGAGCAAATGCTGTTGGAAAAAAATGTGCCCAATAGACTTGCTAGACACAGGGTTGCCAACAGTCCTTCAATTGGTAAAAACCGCAACCTAAAGCTCAATAAAGTGAAGTGTAATACAACAAAGTGTGCCCGTATTAGGCACATTTAATGTTCGTGGCCTTGTGGAAAGAACTCCAGCACTGAAGAGTAAACTAAATGCCATTTTTCCTGGTGACTTTGCATATCACAGGCGAACTATTCCCTACATTTCTGGGTCAATGGGAGGATCAAAGGGGATTATGAACGGCAAAGTATTTTGCAAACTGGAAAAGCATATACGATGCTATTTTTTAAAAGTCCATATACTTGGTATTCATCTATTTTTATCATCATTCATTTATTGAAGAGATCTGTTTAAGGAACTTTATGTAGTCCGATCCCAGAGCAGCTATGTCAGACCCTGGGGGAATTGGGGAGGATTCAAGGCAGCCCCTCAGGAGCTCTGCTTTTCCATTCTAACATCACTTGTGCAGGTAAAAGGTAGCACCTAGATCCTTACTGAATTTACATTTAACACTGAAAACAGTCTTTTAAAGAAAAATTGCATTTTTCTTAATGAAAGAGGGAAAATGTTATGCTGCTGTAGAAAATGTTAAGCAGTTGTAAAGGTCATCTTATGCTTTTGGATTTTGCACAACCTTTTTTTTTTTTTTTTTTTTTTAAGCACTGTAGCTATAAGCCAGGCATCACAGAGCTTAAATCTGTATACGGTATATGGTCATTTCTAGAGAGCCTATAATTTCCAAGTTTACTTGCTTTGCGTTTTTTTAGGGGCAGGAGAGGGCTTTCTACGTTATTTCTGCATTTTTGTCCTTTTAGTATGAAGACAATGCTATTGAAAATGAGTTCCTGTGGTTGTGTATGTGTTCAAATGATCTAATGTGACCTGTGACCATTTGTCATTGTCATAAATATTCTAAGTAATGACTAGCTACACTTTAGAGTTTGAAGTCTGTTTCCAAAGTTTAAAGTCAGGATCTGAGTAACCCCACTTCCTGATTGTGCGACTTCCTGAAGGATCCACCAACTGATGGCTTTTGTGGTACACTTTGGGTATGCCTCAGCAAAATGCAGTAATGTGTCATTCTCCTATCTATTATACACCAGTTCTCAAAAACTTAAATGGAAATTCATTTAGAATATGCTTTTCATGGTAGAGGTGAAGGTGGGATCACAAATTGGTATGTCTTTGTAAACTTCACAAAAATCATGCTATCCTTGGTAACATATAATGATATTAATAGTGAAAAAAACAAACAAAATCAGCTGTCTTTACTAAGTGCTCATCATTTGCTAGGCACTGGGTTGAGAGTTTTAAATGCATTGTCTGATCACGATGAGGTAGATTTGTGTGTTATATCTATTTCACAGGTGAAAAAGTGGTGGCTTATATTTAGGATGAGGAACTTGCCCAAGATCACAGAGCTATTCAAACCCTAAGCTCTTAGGCACTATGAGATACTGTTGGTCTTGCCCAGTATGTGGATTTTTCAGTTTAAAAAAAAAAATCCTTATACTTCTAGCACTGGCATACTTCTGCTACCCCATCACCCCCCAAATAGTCCCTCTTCTTTTCAGGGTTCACCTATAGCTAGATAAATAAAACACAGTTAAATGTTCTCTAAAATTCTAAATAGAAAATAAAATGTCTGTATATTTACTAATCTACCTTTTCATCCATCTATCTGTGTATCTTCTCAGTAGCCTGCATTCAAGCATCTTCCTTTGAACCAGTCCAGAACTCATATTTATTAACTAAGCTGGTCTTTATTGATCTCCCATTATATGTTATTGTTAGATATTGATCTCCCATTATATGTTATTGTTAGATAGAAGGTGAAACAATCAGCAGTTTGTCATTCCAGTTGATTATTATTGATCCATAACCATGGACTGGGCACTCTTCTGAATACTGGGGAATACAGCAGTAAACAACATAGGCAGATTCCCTACTGTTAGGGACAAAAACAGACTTACCATAAAACAAGAGAAGCTTAAGTTTCAGGGACCCTTACTCTGCAGGCCCCTTCCCAAGTGTTCACACAGCCTGACATGGGAAAGTTGAGGTCACTGTCTCTTTTGTGCCCTAACATATTTCAACAAAGATGTCAACAACAAAGTGGTTGAGAAATGTCACCAATTCGAAGATTTTCTGGATTAATCCCTGTAAAGAAAACTTGAGGGAACTTAAAATATTATAGCTCCTGTACGATATTGGAAAACAGTCCTATACATTCACATGACATTACAAATAGGAATTATAAAAATGAAAGGAACTTCTCTTAACTATAAATAATAAACGTTTTTTAAGATTCAACTTACCATGTCTGAGCACCTGGGTGGTGCAGTTGGTTAAGCATCCTACTCTTGGTTTGGGCTCAGGTCATGATCTTGGGGTTATGGGATCAAGCCCTGAGTTAGGCTCTGTGCTCAGTGCAGAGTCTGCTTAAGGCTCTCTCTTCCTCTGCCCTTTCCCACCCACCCTTCTAAAAAATAAATAAATAAATAAATAAATAAATAAATAAATAAATAAATAAAT